>NC_086342.1:2048993-2293993 GCF_032445375.1 Bacillus rossius redtenbacheri | reverse complement strand
GTGTAAAGATAAAAACCATTGTTATTATGTAGTGTTTCTTAGTTTTCCTCATTCGTCACATCCGCTCAGAATATTCACAAATTTTAAGGTAAGCTAACACCTTTAAAGTTACTCAAATAAGAATTATTGTTCAGAAAAGTCTACAACGTAAAATTTATGTTGGAATTTTGAATTTAGAGGAAAACCACTTTTTCCCCTTCAAAAGTGTTTAAAGGGATAAGGATTCCGCTACCTTCAGTAGACTCGGAAGCAATTTACACTGGAATCTCGATTTTACGTACGCTCACGGTCGCTTGGATTGCATTCGTAAAATCGTTATCTTCATAAAATTTTAAACACCCCACCCCGTGAAGATACATGTTATAATTTATTGAACGGAATATATATATAATATAAAATAGTAAAAACAATGACTGCCGTCTTCCCTCTACCCTCCCCTGCGTTCCCCTTATTTTTTTAGCATTCCACAACTTGCCTCATTGCACGAGTGATATAAAAGTGACATCACAGCGACTAAACACAGTTGCACCACGCATTGCATCATGTTAACTTTTGTGTGGTGACAGTAGGTTGTCCGACATGCCTTTCTTGGATATATTTCCTTTTCGTAAGACGCGTGCTACTAAAATAAATTTATATTTGAGTTTGCAAACTTGTCCACTCCTTGCCAGAGACGACTGAACACAGACGAGACTATCCAGGGTAGGGTTGATGAGCTGGAAGCATGGGCGCAAATCTGTAGGATTTCCAGGGGGGGCCCGTGAATTTAATTTAAGAATTTTGCGCTAGAGGTCAACCGAAACAAGTCTTCTCTGGATATTAAGCTCGTATGTTATACACTTTATTTTTACGTAAGTGATATTAACAATAAAGCAGAGCAACATATGTTTTAGTAATTATCAATTAATGACTATAGAAGTGATCTCTCAAACATGTTTGAATAATTTGCTAACCTAAATACATAAAATATCCATGAAAAAATCTATAAAAATAATATACGTGAATATAATGCAAATAGATAACACCCCACCCATACATTACCATTTTCCAAAAGTGTTTATTCTAATTTCAATTTAAAAATAAATGATTAAATTAAAATAAAACAAATATTTAAGGGGGGCTCCCATACAACAAACGTGAAAACAGAATAAAATTTCACAAATGATGTATTTCTGTTGCCGCTATAACACTGCGCCCTAAAAACCCAAAGCGCCACAGCTAATAAACGGATCAACATCAAATGAACGATCGAATCATATTAAAACTCTTAAAGACTATTTTATTTAGTAAAGGCATCAACCAGGTAAAAAAGAAAAAAAAAATTTAATGACACAAATGAAAAATCTCGGAGATAGAACTATGAAATTTATCCTACAGCTAATTGAACCACATACATTTCTCGGCTTATATTTAGTATAATCAGTATTTTGGCAGTGAATTATTTAGTTAAAATATGCCTCTTGATTAGTTATTAAAGAGACGCGTTTGCTTCCTTATTAACTTAAATACGGATGTGTAACGTTTAAATACTTCTTTCTCACTCTTACTTCTGTTTACTCGTGCAGTGTTGCAGTTATCAAATAACAAATGTTATAAAGTGATTATCGGCCATGAATTGTGAAAATTATCGTTTGATAATAAAAGGGGAGTGATTTTAAATTCCATATTGACGAGGAAAAAAATTATTCCATGTATATTCACATGTAACGTACAGAGCAGCTAGCCTTACAGAATGGAGATGAGCTAAAAAATTCCAGAAAATGGTATATAAGTTTCAGTTCGTAAATAAACTAAATTCTGCTATAATTACTGTTAAAGTATTAAGTTGTTTATTTACTGGAAAAAATAACGTTACATAATCACTTAAATAAAATATATATTACCTAAATAATAGTCACTACTTATAAAACAATCAAGCTTATCAGGTGAGAATCAGATTATGTTTTCCGTTTCTTCCGCGTCACGAACTTATCCATGTTGATGTTTGCTAAGAAAGCAGAAGACTGGGGCACACGAGAGCAAAACCACTTTAAAAACAGACTACCTGAAACGGGTCGTTACCACAACGCCGAAATACCACAACGCCGAACGTACAATAACGCCGAATACCATAACGCCGAATTCCAAATTGACCACAACGCCGACGACCCGAAAACTGCTGTGTACCACAACGCCGAATGACCACAACGCCGAATGACCATAACGCCGAAAAATGTTGCTGCGGGAGTGCCAAATGAGCAAACTAAAAACAACTAAATTAATTTATGTGTGTTTCTCAAAAGTACCTTAACGCCGAAATACCACAACGCCGAATGCCATAACGCCGAATCGGTAATTGACAATAACGCAGAATTCAATGTTGACGATAACGCCGAAATCCAAATTGACCATAACGCCGAATCCATACTTGACCACAACGCCGAATCCGTATTTGACCACAGCGCCGAATCCCTAGCGTGTTGCCTACCAGCCAGGAACCTAAACGCAGTATTTGGAAACTTATTTTCTTTATAACGAAAGCAGCAAAGTTTAGAATCTTATCTGTAGTTGTAAAGTGGCACAATTAATTAAAGTAAGTTATAATTGTCAGTTATTATATGAATTGTTAGCGATGATTAGTAGCCCCGGATACTTGGTGAACGGAATAGTTATTTATAAAATCATTCCTCTCGAGCTGTCTCCTCAGTTAATGCTTCGTTATCATTTCATGATAGCATTTAAACTCACTTCCATGTATCATTATTAACCCGCATGCCTAAGTTTCATTGTGCACTGTGGAGGTACATATAACTGAAGTAGCTATTCAAATGCTTGGAAAACATTTAAGTCTTGCAAGATGACTACATAACATAATTATGCATTGTATTAAGGTGGTTTGGACGCAATAAAAGTTGTAGTTTTATATTTGTACCAAACAATGTCCAACTTTTAAACATTGATTCCGGTTTTCAATGGTTTCCCGAAAGGATAATGCTGAAATGGCGCGGTTGAGATATTCGGGCGTTTTTAGGGTCTTGAAAATTACATTTCATAAATTCCTTACATATCGCAGGGGTTTGTGAATTTTTTCATGTTAAGAATAAATCTTGTTCTAGCCGCAAATGCGTTCTTAAATGCGATATAAATGTGTTTAACAAAAAAAAAAAGCATAGTACACCTAATATTTTTCTAACATGTTACATAATTCATTTTCAAGGTAGGCCGTTCACGGTAAAGTGGACACTTTGAAAATCACTACTATTTGAATAACAACCAATATTATATTTCGTGGAGGTTTCGGACATATAATTTTTGTTGGGTTAGGATTCCTGCGTAGAACTGTTTCACAGCGGAAAGTTTTAACATATTTATGTTGAAAACTTTCCGCTGTGAAACAGTTCTACGCAGGAATCCTAAATATTGCGCAACGATTTAAAGTGGCCGCCTGATAGCGGGTATGTTTTTAATGTTCGAGGTGTGGGAAGGGCGGGAGAGCTAAGAGCGATACAGACACGCGCATCAAGGTCCTAACGCCTATATCCGCCAGGCGGTCTTCTGACATGCAGCAACATTGTCGAAGACTCCCCTCTAAGGCAATTTCAGTGGGGATCCTATCATTTTATGACGAAATATTAAATATGAAGGTTTTTTGCACGTTCCTAAACCATTTTCAAGTCAGTGAAACTTCATTTTCAAACCTAAAATTGACGGTGAAAATAACCATTTTAGCCATTTTCAGCTTCCAAAAGAGGTTATTTATATAAAGGATTGTATAAGCTGGCATCAATGGTCTAGGAACATGTGTAACATATGTTAAGTGGTATTGGTAGCAAGTGCCGAGCACACACGCGGTACACTTGTGTGATACGTGAAGTGCTGAAGCTCTGCACAGTATATAGTATAATCTAAACGACCACCTTAAATAACTTCACGTAACTGGATATAATAACCCAAAGATATCACATGAATACCAGAAGAACCTCGTATTTTACAAAAAAAAATTCGAAAACTCAGCAATTATAAAAAAAAGAAGAAACTATTTCGTTATGGGTATATTTCAGCATATTGCCTATCGCATGTAATTTCATTCTGAATAATTTAATATTGGTTTTTACTTATTGTATGCTCGTGTAAGATGCATATTTTGTCTTTAACAAGCTGTTTTGAGAAAAATATGCAAACTATGCTTACAACTAATGTATACAGAATTAACGATATTTATAATAAACATCAAACTGTGAATATTTCACACTTGAACGCCTTTAAGGGGCCCGCCTATTGCAACGCCCTTAAGTTCATTTGTATCCAGCTAGTACATTTTCTGAAATAGCACCCTAAACACCCCAGTTTTGGCTATTTAGACGCGACCTAAAAGGTGTTTATATTGCGCATGTTTTCTTGAAAGAAGTGTGTGTTTTTTTTTCGTAGATAAACAGCATAAAGATACTTTACTAAATCTGTAAAAAATTATTCTGACATGCTACAATGCAGTTTAGGCACATGTAGGCGAGCTCCTTAGGGAAATGCCAGTTAGTTTTACAGTGGTTATAATTTTTTTAAATATAAATATAGTAGGCTTATTGGTATTAAAGAATCTCTTCATTATTTCGACAGTATTATACAATTATGTATAGCCTATTTACATTATTTTATAGCAATGAATCAAATATTTTTTAAATTTATGCACCTAAAGTATTGTAAATATTGTTATGAAAATAGCCTAAAATGGTATAATACTTTTTTTTGCAGACAAGTGGTGCACTATTTGCAAAAAGCGTACATTTTAAAAAATACTTTATGTGTAAATTACGAACTACAAACTACTACACTTATTGAGACAAATGTTTAAGACGCTCGTCCACTTACAGGTGACTTGTGTGAATGAGAGACTAAATCGATATACCGCCTTTATCCTCGGTGCCTCCAACTCTGAGTCGCCCTTCACGCACAAGCAATTGAACGAGCATGCAGCGTTTTCATTGTGCAGCGTGTACCTACGGGACTTTAAGCGGTAACCCTATCATTTTTGTTATAACTACGTAAGTCTGAATCGAATAATATATTAGTAACTGCAAGAGTGGAGGTTAGCTACAGCATTAGCCTCCCACCTAGGCGATCCGGGTCCAATTTACTTCCAGATTTTCAACGAAAGTTCGCAAATTTTTCGGGATCTCGTGTTTCTCCTGCCCATCATTCCCGGCACTACTTCATATCTAATTTATTTCCTCAAATCAACTCTAAGGAGCTGACATTTCAAAAGGCCGCCTCGTCTTCTCGAAACCCTTGTAAAAACGTCGCATTTTCGAAATAAAAAACCTTCAACTTGACCTTGAATTGTAAAAAAAAAATTATTCTTTCAAAAATATATTTCATTTCGATCAATGTTCCATTTGCCCTATAAAAAATAATAAAGTGTTATGTTTTAACTAGGGGAAAAATCAGTACTGATATTGAATGTGCAAAAAGATAAACATGTTGGCTGTATGTTTAGCTTCACAGTTGCAAGAGAGTGCGCTTATCTTACGAATACAGCATTTCAATGCCTGGCAGGTAGGCAAAAAGTTATGGTTTCGGCGTTATGGTCATATTAGAATTTCGGCGTTATGGTCATATACTGGTTTCGGCGTTATGGTCATATTGTAGATTCGTTGTTGTGGCATTCGGCGTTATGGTATTTCGGCGTTGTTGTACATTTGAATTCTCTTTCAGTATATTTAGTGACTTTCTTCTGAGTTTGTTTTTGTGGCAGTACTGCAATGACATTTTTCGGCGTTAATGTATTTCGGCGTTGTGGTCATTCGGCGTTGTGGTACACGGCAGTTTTCGGGTCGTCGGCGTTGTGGTCAATTTGGAATTCGGCGTTATGGTATTCGGCGTTATTGTACGTTCGGCGTTGTGGTATTTCGGCGTTGTGGTGCGTCCCCACCTGAAACCTATAATACTGTCGTTTCAGATGACAAGGTAGTGTGGGTAACAATAGGGAGGAAAAGCTAACGGAACCCTACCCTAGCTTCTTCCTTTGGAATGAACGTTTTCTGGGAATTAAGGGTTTCAAAGTTCTCACTGGAAAACTCCATACCATGGCTTTCGCAGAAGGGGTAGGGGAAAATAACTACGGAACTCGAAGGTAGGAATGCAAAGCATGTCAAAGTGTCTGTCGTCGTTGTAAATAATAATAATATATATAAATATATATAAATATATATATAAATATATATATATAAATAATATATATATGTTGTGTACACCATTAACTTTAAAATCACGAAGTGGGCCCCCCCAAGGAGGGGCCCATTAATTCCAGGGGGGGCCCGGGCCCCCCTGGCCCCCCCGGGATCTACGCCCATGGCTGGAAGAATTCCCTGCCTTGCATTTTTATGGACTTCACCTTATCATATTTATCAGTTAATCTTTAACAGATCGGCTTGAAAAATATTAATGAACGCACTTTTAGTAACATAATCGAGGAGAACAAGCACACAGTTCAGTGTACACCTGTATTGTTTCATAAAAGTGATCATAGGTAGGGATTGGAAAAATCCGCGGTTTCAATGACCACTAGGATATACTCCACGATTCTCTATGTACTCGGGCAAATATCACCTGGCTATTGGCTACCGACTCGGGACACCTGTTTATTGCGATCATTATGATTCGATACTTCTTTTGTTGAGTGTTTGCCATTGGCTCAGAGTCCTTCAGGTAAATTGCGGTCCAATCACTGACGCAGCATTAAGCTAAACGAGTTTGGATTCCAGCCTGTCTCGAAAGGAATCCACGAATATTTACGGTCTCTAATCATAGGCTTATTTGGTGAAGAAAAACGCTGCTCTGTAACGACAGACATCCATTAAAAACACAGTACATTTTAGTGCGAGAAGCCCTTGAATTTGTGATAGCCATAGGGAATTATTTGTTTGTATAGTAAGTTAAAAAAAGCTTAGTTAAAAACCCGCTCGTCACGTCTACTTGCTGCGTCACTTATACCATTTTTGAGCGTTTTTTACTGGGAAACCGATGCAGCGAAGGTAATGAATGCGACACATGTCAAGATAATGCCTAATGGCATGGGTTGCTGGATATTAGCGGAAAGGAGAGGAAGTAGCTAGGTACTCAATATCGTTTCTTTCTCTCACGCTTCACAAGGTTTCAAGCTCAGTTGCTATGCTCACGAGCTGGAAATGTTGGAATGGGTAAGGAATGTTGAGTATAGTTCATTTGCAGTAAAATTAATATTTTTACAGCCTTGACATAATTTTTCAATCGAAGAAATTTCGAACTTTGCGACAAATAGTGTACCTAGTCCATTTTTTTCTTTTCGATTTTGAGTTTGATGACGCAATAACGTATACAATATTCACTAACGGTAAATGGATGTAGTATTAGCTTAAAAATATGAATACGCTGTGCATTAAAATTAATATTTTTATATGTTTTCATAGTTTTTTAAATTTTTTATTAAATATATTTTGGTGTCAAATTTTCCGAATTTTAGATGGTTCCTGAAAAATGTATTCGTAAAATCGCGGCTTCGTTGAGTCCGGGCTCCGTAAAATCGAGGTTCTAATGTACTCTTAATTCTGAAGTTAAGTACTGAACATGTTATTTAAGGGTTTATCAGGGCCGTATTTACGCGCAGGCTATCTAGGCTGTAGCCTATGGGCCCGCACCACAAATGGGGGCCCGCACCACACGACACGAAAAAAAAATTATACTGCGACGTGGATCTTCTTATATTCTTAAAATATGCGTCGACATAGTGTCCAGTTGTTTTGTGTGGATTAATTGCGCCGAACTAAACTCTTCTGTGGAAAGCTGATATATGAGTTATGTCAGCATTTAGAAATTTTCGATTATTTTCATTGGTTTTGGTGTCACTTAATTCCTTAACCTCTAAATACTGTTTGGTTAAATTGTCTAGTTAAATAATAAACTAATTTTTTCTGCGCTTTTCTATCACTAAATAAACTTATAGTCCTCGACTACTGAATCCATCTGTGCTAATTCTAAATGATAAGCAATTATGATTCATATCTAAACATAGTAATATACATTTAATTGTGAAACAATTTTTGACTATAATTATAAGCGTAGTTCAGGTGTTACATTTAAAAACAACTGTTTTCTGACTGTGATAACATATTTAAATCGCTTCTCTCCCAAAGTTGAATCTTTTGACCAACACTTTTTAAACTTTATAATTATTTTAATTTAATTTGTACGCGACATTTATTTATGGGTAAAGAGAGCAATTAGTTGAAGGACTGTATTCTTGATATCCGTGTACCCGAGACGCTGCAAAAGTATAAGGACTGTATTCCTGCATTTTTGTTGCTAAAAATTCATTTGTTTCAATAAAATAGTTAATAATTAATTAATAAAGTAGCCAATATAGATTTTTTATGGCGAATGAGTACTGTAGTCTAGTATTTTAGTAACAGGACAAAAAATTTTAATAGGGTCAGAACTGGAACTATTTTATGGCTAGTAACAAGCCGCAGTTGTCTTCCAAAATATTAAAAATACTTCATACCCCTAAGTCTGGCCCCCCCCTACAAATTATCATATGGGCGCCCTTGGCTGGAGGGTGTGCGACTTCTTCCTGCGAGCTCACCTCAAGGGGAAAAGGTTTCCAACATCGTCCTCACACCTTGGAAGAACTGAAGATGCGAATTCGGGAATGTGCCGAATAGCGGTCGAAGAGTTCCGATGTCGCCTTCGTCGATGCATAGCTGATGATAGCCACCATCTTCGCAATGTGATCTTCAGAACTTGGAGAAAAAAAAATCACGGGGTTGTCGAGCATAAAGCTGCGGCCACAGAGGGCGCCGTGTTCGCCATGTCGGCGACGTCGCCAGGTGTTTGGTTCTCGGTTTTTATTTATAAAACCTCGCTGACTTCGCGCATGCGCAGATAAACACACAAAAAAAAAAACCTGTTTTCGCGCGGAAATTGTGCGACACTTGTGCGTTTGCTTTTTATGAAGTTTAATTTCTCTCAGTTTTGTGCTTGAAAATGTGAAATGGACGGAAAAGTTAGTTAAAAGATTACGAAGATATCCATGTTTAATGGAATAAATCGATGGAAGGCTATGCAGGACTATGCCCGGGATTTTGATTCCAAGGGAATGCTATCAGACCGAGTTGAATTTATCCTGTAATAATCCATAAATTTGGTTTCGTCCTCACAAGCAACTTGCTTCATCGATTGACGGAATCCCTTGAATTGTTTTGTTTTTTACATTACGTTCGTGAACACATTTCTTTTTTTTTTTTTTTTTTTACGTTCGCATACTGCGAGGGCCAGCAGAATACCATCGTCATGGTCGGATCTCTGCTGGAATGCCCCGACAGGGGAGGGGTAGGGGGACGCACCACAACGCCGAACGTACAATAACGCCGAAATACCATAACGCCGAATGTCAAAATTGACCACAACGCCGACAGCTAGAAAACTGCTGTGTACCACAACGCCGAATTACCACAACGCCGAAATACATTAACGCCGGAAAAAAATGACATTGCAGGACTGCCGTAAAGGTTACGTTAGGTAAGGTCAGCACACAAATTCATTCAGTTGTTTTTTTTTTTCATTTTGCTCCTGTGCCGCCCCCCCTTCCCCGCAAAATCATTTTTCGGCGTTGTGGTATCGACCCCCTTGACAGCGCTAACTGGACCGTCCTGTCTGGCCGCCCGGGTCCAGGGAGTTGTGGGCAGGGGGTCGGAGGGGCGGAGCGCAAGGAAAAGCGGCTGCGCGCGGCGGGCAGCGCCAGTCCGCCGCCAGACCCCGCACCGCCGACATGAGCGCCCTGGCCGTGATGCGAGAAGACGTCCCAGGGCCGCGCCCCTGCGCCCCCGACCTCCACAGGTGCGTACACTCCCTCGCGCGCCCTCCGCAACCAGAGACTAGATCAAGTTACAGATGGATAGGGACCGGAAAACTTCGCGGGTTCAATGACCTGTAGGATGAACTCCATAGTTATTATATTACGTACTCTCGGTCAAATGTCACCCACCCATTGGCTGCTGTCTTGTGAGACGCCCCAACGTAGCAGCCTGTGATTCGATAAAGCATTGGTTGGGGTGTTTCTCACTGGCCCAGAGTCATCCAGGTGAGTTGTGGGCCAATAGCAGAGGCAGCACTGAGGTATAACTATTTGTGTTTTAGCCGAAATGAATTTGCGAATTTTTCCGGTCTCTACAGATGGAGCATAAACACAGTTTGTAGGTATCTCTGCTGAAGCCAGGGGACGTAAGGGGGAAGCAGGTCGCCGCCATATTGTGCAATGAAAAAAATCGCATTTTCTCATAAGTGATGTATGAATGGTGGTGGAAAAGTGCATGAATATTAAACAAATAAAAACTGTTGACTCGAGAAAAATGGTTGTGTACAAGAGTATGTAGTAAACTACATTTCTATATACTATATACTATATAAACAAATGGCCGCCATCTTCTTACGTGAACAAACTGGCCACAGTGCTCAGAGCTTATGCTCCATCTGTAACTTTCTCTAATCTCTGTTTGCAACGAAACTTCCACCTCAGAGGTACCATCTCCCATTTCGACTTCCGAAGTTATTTTTTGCATGAGCCTTAATGGGGTGCCTCCCATTACAGGTCAAAATTTTATATTTATACTAATCATTGATCAACTTTTAGACTTTTTCAATTTGTTTAACACTTTCACGAAATGAAAAATATATGTACAGCGCATACTTTTTGCATAATTAGCCGCCAAAGTTACATTTTTAACGTTTTTGGGTTGTACAAATAAGGAGAATTTAATTTATTGCAGAACTGAAACTTTTTAGGTTTGACTGCAATGCCTCTGGCTACTTCAAGAAATGGTTTTAATTTATTTCAGAAAATATTAATTAATTTTACCTGGCATTTCAAAATTCTAAAATTTGTTACGATTTTGACAGCCAAAAATCATGAAATGGGTTTTTGTCATAGAAATGCAAACCATACCACGAAGTAGCCAGTGGCATTGCAGTTAAACCTAAAAAGTTTCAGTTTTGCAATAAATTAAATTCTTCTTATTTGTAAAACCCAAAAACGTCAAAAATGTAACTTTGGCAACTAATTATGCAAAACGTATGCACTATATATATATTTTTTTCATTTCGTGAAAGTTAAACAATTGAAAAAGTCTAAAAGTTGATCAATGATTAATATAAATATAAAATCTTGACCTGAAATGAGAGGCACCCCCTTAATGCCCCCGCCTGCTCGGGCACACACGCGGTGCGCAGAGCTTCAGGAAAATACAACGCGATTTCAAAACTACTCAAGATATCCGAGTGGGGTCTGCTTACGAAAAGCATCTAAGAATTCCGGAGAGCCGATAATTAGTATGGTTTCCGGATTTTTTTTTCCAAGCTGTATTTCTAGAAGGCGTGTTTTCAGAATAATTTTCAGGCATAAAACAACCGGTAGAGATTCTTGAAAGCACTTAAGGGACTTGCATTATACACACGTAATGTTACGGTCACCGCTCAATGCACTGGGAGAAGACTGCGCGCCAGTCCAGAGGAGACACCGCGCTAGAAGCACCAGCGAGCGTCGCGCTTATCATCCCGCCTCACTAACACACATGCACCCCTGAGTAGGCGGGCCCCTTAACAATATTTTGAATATTTTGGTAGATAAAAAAATGTGTTCAAAGTAGGTAAATTCGGGACTCGTAAATGTACAAATGTATAGTTTTTTTTTTTTTTTTTTAAAGCTTCCTGTTGTTACCGTTACACGCGAACGTGGCGCGAATAGGTAACTGTCTCGCTTTAGTTAGGGTTTATTTTGTTAAGATTGTAATTATTTTTCTTTGATGTATTTATTTATTGCTACTTCATTTGGATTATGTCTTTATGTTAAGGATTAATAATTAATAAATCCGTTCCCCACTTTGTTTAATTGCATTCAGGGCTGTCCGTAAGTTAAAGGTGAAGATCTCTAACAGCGCACCCCGCTGGCTGAGTCTGAACACGGTCGCCATGGCGTGTTCTTGTGGTTCCAACCACAATCATGCGCATGCACTTGGCGGGATAACAAGCTGACCAACTAACTCCCCGTCTCGCAGTTTCAAACATTTCGATACCGCTTTGCAAATACAGCTTCCGTCGACACGACGTAGGACGTAGCTTTGGCTGCTTGTTGAAGTCGACACTCGTTAGAACTGGTGTGCTTGTCAGCTGTAGACGCCCACGTCTAATAATTAGTGACCGGAAAAATTCGGGGGTTCAGTGACCTGTAGGATGAACGCCATAGTTATACGTACACTAGGTCAAATGTCACCCACCCATTGGCTGCTGTCTTGTGAGACGCCCCAATGTAGCAGCCTGTGATTCCATAAAGCGTTGGTTGGGTGTTTCTCATTGGCCCAGAGTCATCCAGGTGAGTTGTGAGACAATAGCAGAGGCAGCACTGAGGTATAACTATTTGTATTTTAGCCTATCGCGAAATGAATTCGCGAATTTTCCCGGTCTCTACTAATAATAAGTAGAGACAAGAAAAAATCGCGGGTTCAATGAACTTCAGGATAGACTCCAATATCCTCTAGACACTCGGGGGCAAATGCCAACTGTACATTGGCTGCTGACTTGTGAGTCGTCTCGACTGGGTAACCTGTGATTCGACACTTCTATGAGTGAGGGGTCTCTAATTGGCGCTCAGTCCTCCAGAATTAACAGTGAACCAATGGCAAAAGCCGCACTAAGGTATAATTTTTTTTTTTTTTTTGCATTTTAGCGTAACGCGAAATGAACCCGCGAATTTTTCAGGTCTCAAATAACAAGTTATTTACTCGCGGCGCTCACACGATAGAGCCTGTTGGTGGTTGCAACGAGGTATACAACACGGACACAGAGGTGTGGCTGTGCTGGGTGGCTGTGCGACACAGAGGTGTGTCTGTGCCCGCAGAGGGAGGACCCTGAGCTACGAGCGCCTGGAGACGGACGTAGCGCAGAAGCTGGACCTGATGTTCGGGCGCGCTAACTCGCTGGTGATGGTGCACCCGGGGCGGGTGCTCATGCCGCCCGAGTACCAGGACATCGGCGAGCGCATCTCGCAGCTGCAGGTGCGGCCCGACGACGTGTGGCTGGTGTCCTACCCGCGCACAGGTCAGTACCCTCCTCCCTCCCTGCGAGAGTGTCCTTCAGTCTGTATCAGCCCCTCACTGCAAGAGTGTCCTTCAGTCTGTATCAGCCCCTCACTGCAAGAGTGTCCTTCAGTCTGTATCAGCCCCTCACTGCAAGAGTGTCCTTTAGTCAGTACCAGCCCCTCCCTGCAAGAGTGTCCTTCAGTCTGTATCAGCCCCTCACTGCAATAGTGTCCTTTAGTCAGTACCAGCCCCTCCCTGCAAGAGTGTCCTTCAGTCTGTATCAGCCCCTCACTGCAAGAGTGTCCTTCAGTCAGTACCAGCCCCTCCCTGCAAGAGTGTCCTTTAGTCTGTATCAGCCCCTCACTGCAAGAGTGTCCTTCAGTCTGTATCAGCCCCTCACTGCAAGAGTGTCCTTTAGTCAGTACCAGCCCCTCCCTCCAAGAGTGTCCTTCAGTCTGTATCAGCCCCTCCCTGCAAGAGTGTCCTTCAGTCTGTATCATCCCCTCACTGCAAGAGTGTCCTTTAGTCAGTACCAGCCCCTCCCTGCAAGAGTGTCCTTTAGTCTGTATCAGCCCCTCACTGCAAGAGTGTCCTTTAGTCAGTACCAGCCCCTCCCTGCAAGAGTGTCCTTTAGTCTGTATCAGCCCCTCACTGCAAGAGTGTCCTTCAGTCTGTATCAGCCCCTCACTGCAAGAGTGTCCTTTAGTCAGTACCAGCCCCTCCCTGCAAGAGTGTCCTTCAGTCTGTATCAGCCCCTCACTGCAAGAGTGTCCTTCAGTCAGTACCAGCCCCTCCCTGCAAGAGTGTCCTTTAGTCTGTATCAGCCCCTCACTGCAAGAGTGTCCTTCAGTCTGTATCAGCCCCTCACTGCAAGAGTGTCCTTTAGTCAGTACCAGCCCCTCCCTGCAAGAGTGTCCTTCAGTCAGTATCAGCCCCTCACTGCAAGAGTGTCCTTTAGTCAGTACCAGCCCCTCCCTGCAAGAGTGTCCTTCAGTCTGTATCAGCCCCTCACTGCAAGAGTGTCCTTTAGTCAGTACCAGCCCCTCCCTGCAAGAGTGTCCTTCAGTCTGTATCAGCCCCTCCCTGCAAGAGTGTCCTTCAGTCTGTATCAGCCCCTCCCTGCAAGAGTGTCCTTCAGTCTGTATCAGCCCCTCACTGCAAGAGTGTCCTTTAGTCAGTACCAGCCCCTCCCTGCAAGAGTGTCCTTCAGTCTGTATCAGCCCCTCCCTGCAAGAGTGTCCTTTAGTCAGTATCAGCCCCTCCATGCAAGAGTGTCCTTTAGTCTGTATCAGCCCCTCACTGCAAGAGTGTCCTTCAGTCTGTATCAGCCCCTCCCTGCAAAAGTGACCGCAAGTTGTTACGCTCTGCGGTCTTGTGCCCAGGTAAAGATACTATCAAAACTGTAAAACTACAATTTATATGGTTTGGTGAATATCTCGTAGTTGTTGGACTGTTTTAACTTCGTGCTATAGCATCATTACATAAGCACGCACGTGTATATCTACCATTAATTTAACTTAAACTGTATTGTTGAATAAATTTGCAATAAAAATTCAAATGTTAATTTGTGTCACTTATATTTCTATATAATTTTAATTGTTCAAGTAAAAACTTCAAACAATTCGAATGACTTGACAGGATTATCGAATTAACGACCTTATGACGTCTTGACCACCGCGCCCACTACTAGATCTGTCTTTGTGTAATGGGAATATCACCATCGTAACCTAACGTGAGTTAAATGGGGGTTTCCACAGTATAAATGGCAAATTACATTGTATTTTTTGCAGTTCCTTGGTAGTTTTAAATTCGCTCTGGCAAATATTTTGAAACATTTACAATGAAGTATGTATTGCCTCTGAAGTACAGTGTACTGAATAAACGGTAAACTCATTTATTCAACTTTTGTTATACATGTAATTTCATCTATAGCTTACAGCTAATGTGTAATTTAACACGCTAGTTATTTTAATAATAGCTGTACATTCATGGTACTTTTACCGATACCGGTAGAGCTATTTTTTTTTATAAAAACATTTGCGTAAAATAACACCAACTGAACAAGTTTTTCAAAATTTTTACACAGGCGATGCTACAGTGGTTTCACCCTCAACTATTGTCTCGAAATACTTTTCGCTAAACATACCTGCCTCTAATTATTATTGACATCAAAAAATTGGTTGTTGCTGATACGTGGTTTTGTTTGAACGCGTTGACGGGTTGTACGTCATCTAAAGCGAGAGAAGCAATCGACGTAAGAGCGTGTGTTGGGTGTTTGAATGTTTAAAAGTGAGATGTAAATTATTCTTTTCTGTTCACAAAAAGGTTATACTATTCCGGAGGTTGTGTATTGACAAAAAATATTTTTTGCTATCACAAGGCCTTTTTTATTTTTGTGTGTGTGTTTCAAATAGTTAAGGGACCCGCCTAGCCAGATATGTAATATGCGTATTAGCGAGGCAGGATGATAAGTGCGACGCTCGCTGGTGCTTCTAGCGCGGCGTCACCTCTAAGCGCAGGACAACTATGAGATTTGAGCGGTAACGATAACATTGCACGACGGAGAAATGAAGGAAAAGATGCAATACAATTGTACCGGGAGTTCAATGACTGAAAAATTTAATTCTGAAAACACGCGTTTTAAACCATTTTCACTCTTCGAAGATTTTTTTTGTTTGAAAACTAAAATTCGGAAACAGGAATACTAATCCGTCTCCAGCGTGTTCAGACACCACTCGAACAGATCGCGAGGATTTTCCCCGGCGTGTCCCAGTCTCCAGCCGCAGGACTATCATCGGAGCCGTGTTTCGGAACGCGCAACGCCACTTTCTCCCGGGGCCGGATGAAAGTGGCGTCCCGTAGAAAGCGAGAAGGCCTGGTAGCACGGACAGAGCCCAGATCCGGGCCCGCGGGGGAAACTGCCCCTCTCCCAGCTCCGCGGAGGGGGAAATGGAGTCGCGGACATGCGAAAACTCGTTTAGCGCAGTTCCCGCTCATCTGGGGGGAAAGTTGCTCGTTAAAAGAGTCGCGAAATCGCCTTTGGTCACGTGTCCACACGAGCTTCTCCTCTTCGACACCCCCCCCCCCCCCTTCCCTTTTACACCCGGCGGTTAATTTTTGAAATGAAGCTTCTTCCCGGCCGGTAGGATAAGTCGACGCGATGACTCATCAGAGCGCAACGAAAAGTGTAACGCTACGGAATCGGGGGTTCGATTTTTTTTTTTGGGGGAGGGGGGGGAGGGGGAATAACGAATATAGTAGCGTCGGACAACTTTTAAGAATCTTTTGCAGGCGAATTTATCTAACATGTTTTATCCGTCAAGTTACTAGTTGAAAACACAGATGGCAGCAGCTGCAGTGCTTGATGGCATGTTTGCGTTACAGCGCACTTGCATAGGCAGGTACATGCGTGTGACAGAAATGAAACTTCTTCGGCAATTCAAACCTCGACTCGTAAGTATATCGTAAGGGGTGAAACGGCATAGAGAGAGAGAGAGAGAGAGAGAGAGAGAGAGAGATAGAGAAGACAATTTCCTAATAATGATTAATTAACAATAAAATAATGCTCACTATCGAAATATTCACACCGTAAAGAAAAAAATGAGTGTATTACTGTTTCCTCAAACAATTTTGCCATTTGGAAAACACCAAATCTCTGAATGAAACATGAAAGTCATAACAGGTAGCACTATCTGTGCGGGGAATGCAGGGACTGTCTCAACAGCACTCTCTACGCTGCTGGTTGAACAAGGAGGCACGCGAGCGCGCTGGTAACAAATCTAAAATTCAAGGCACTCACAGCTGACTGTATAGGATAACTATACATATTTTCTAAAAACATGCGCATGCGCATACTTTCTGTCATATTCTTTCGTTCATGTATCTTTCTCGGTTCTATTTTTTTTGGGCGGGGTTACGAATCGTCGCACAAAGAGGAGAACGAAAACGAGCCTAGCAACGTATATAGCATAGTGCTCTCTTTATATCTGTTTGGCCAAGTACTTATTCTCTGTATTTTTCGCGTCATAAAATTTACGGAACTATGTTTCACGAAAACGTTGCATTAAAATTCGGCCTTGAAATTTTACTCTCATCGTGTCCAAAGAAGTTTCACCTGAGAAAAACAAAAGCGTCACTACCGCTGCGTAGCGCGCAGTGAGACAGTGACTGGCGAGGCCTGACGAGAACTGGCGGGGACTGGCGGTGACTGGCGAGGACTGACGCGGACTGGCGGGGACTGGCGGGGACTGGCGGGGACTGGCGGGGACTGGTGAGGCCTGGCGGGGACTGGCGGGGACTGGCGGGGACTGGCGGGGACTGGTGAGGCCTGGCGGGGACTGACGGGGACTGGCGGGGACTGGTGAGGCCTGGCGGGGACTGACGGGGACTGGCGGGGACTGGTGAGGCCTGGCGGGGACTGACGGGGACTGGCGGTGACTGGCGAGGACTGACGCGGACTGGCGGGGACTGGCGGGGACTGGCGGGGACTGGCGGGGACTGGTGAGGCCTGGCGGGGACTGACGGGGACTGGCGGGTGTTGCAGGCAGCACGTGGGCCCAGGAGATGGTGTGGCTGATAGGCCACGACCTGGACTTCCAGGGCGCGAAGCAGCTGCAGCAGATCCGCACGCCGCTGCTCGAGTGAGTACCGCGTGGTTCGCAGTCCTCTTACTCTGTCCACATCACCCTAGCCAACAATTACATCATCACACAGTGTCCATGACATCACCCTAGCCAACAATTACATCACCACACAGTGTCCACGACATCACCCTAGCCAACAATTACATCATCACACAGTGTCCATGACATCACCCTAGCCAACAATTACATCATCACACAGTGTCCACGACATCACCCTAGCCAACAATTACATCATCACACAGTGTCCATGACATCACCCTAGCCAACAATTACATCATCACACAGTGTCCATGACATCACCCTAGCCAACAATTACATCATCACACAGTGTCCACGACATCACCCTAGCCAACAATTACATCATCACACAGTGTCCACGACATAACCCTACCCAACAATTACATCATCAAACAGTGTCCACGACATCACCCTAGCCAACAATTACATCATCACACAGTGTCCACGACATCACCCTAGCCAACAATTACATCATCATACAGTGTCCATGACATCACCCTAGCCAACAATTACATCACCACACAGTGTCCACGACATCATCCTAGCCAACAATTACATCATCACACAGTGTCCACGACATCACCCTAGCCAACAATTACATCGTCACACAGTGTCCATGACATCACCCTAGCCAACAATTACATCGTCACACAGTGTCCACGACATCACCCTAGCCAACAATTACATCATCACACAGTGGCATGACATCACCCTAGCCAACAATTACATCATCACACAGTGGCATGACATCACCCTAGCCAACAATTACATCATCACACAGTGTCCACGACATCACCCTAGCCAACAATTACATCATCACACAGTGTCCACGACATCACCCTAGCCAACAATTACATCATCACACAGTGTCCACGACATCACCATAGCCAACAATTACATCGTCACACAGTGTCCACATCACCCTAGCCAACAATTACATCGTCACACAGTGTCCATGACATCACCCTAGCCAACAATTACATCATCACACAGTGTCCATGACATCACCCTAGCCAACAAATACATCATCACACAGTGTCCATGACATCACCCTAGCCAACAATTACATCATCACACAGTGTCCATGACATCACCCTAGCCAACAATTACATCATCACACAGTGTCCATGACATCACCCTAGCCAACAATTACATCGTCACACAGTGTCCATGACATCACCATAGCCAACAATTACATCGTCACACAGTGTCCATGACATCACCCTAGCCAACAATTACATCATCACACAGTGTCCATGACATCACCCTAGCCAACAATTACATCATCACACAGTGTCCATGACATCACCCTAGCCAACAAATACATCATCACACAGTGTCCATGACATCACCATAGCCAACAATTACATCATCACACAGTGTCCATGACATCACCCTAGCCAACAAATACATCATCACACAGTGTCCATGACATCACCCTAGCCAACAAATACATCATCACACAGTGTCCATGACATCACCCTAGCCAACAATTACATCATCACACAGTGTCCATGACATCACCCTAGCCAACAATTACATCATCACACAGTGTCCATGACATCACCCTAGCCAACAATTACATCATCACACAGTGTCCATGACATCACCCTAGCCAACAATTACATCATCACACAGTGTCCACGACATCACCCTAGCTAACAATTACATCATCACACAGTGGCATGACATCACCCTAGCCAACAATTACATCATCACACAGTGTCCACGACATCACCCTAGCCAACAATTACATCATCACACAGTGTCCACGACATCACCATAGCCAACAATTACATCATCACACAGTGTCCACGACATCACCCTAGCCAACAATTACATCATCACACAGTGTCCATGACATCACCCTAGCCAACAAATACATCATCACACAGTGTCCATGACATCACCATAGCCAACAATTACATCATCACACAGTGTCCATGACATCACCCTAGCCAACAAATACATCATCACACAGTGTCCATGACATCACCCTAGCCAACAATTACATCATCACACAGTGTCCATTACATCACCCTAGCCAACAATTACATCGTCACACAGTGTCCATGACATCACCCTAGCCAACAATTACATCATCACACAGTGTCCACGACATCACCCTAGCCAACAATTACATCATCACGCAGTGTCCATTACATCACCCTAGCCAACAATTACATCATCGGCTACAGTCTCTTGCGACTCACAATCCCAATATCAATAAGCATGAACTATTAATTGTAAAAAAATGTTACCGCGATGATGGCATGATTTCACAGTGATCTCATATGGCCCTGGTGCTAATGCCAATATGGCGAGGGTCGTGGGTTCAATCTCGACATGACTCATAATTTATGAGGTACCGAGTCAGTACCCAAGTTCTCGTTAATTATTTAAATTAATTAAGTTTTAACGACTTCTTCACAGGGAGGGATTTATACATGGCAGTCACAACTGTGTTGCGCCCCGAGAGGAACAACAATAGATTTGAACCGAACAGAAAAAAAAACGTGCTAATTGAGCCGCATTTATTAACAATTAAATGAAACACACAAACTTCACAATAGATGTTTGAAACAACACATGTTCCCTTGTTCGTATTTGCAATTTTCGTGGAAGACTCGCTCTCGAATAAACACTGTTGACAAGCAGAAAAGAAAAAACTACTATTTAAGGCTGGCTAAAAGAAAACTGGCTCTTTTGCTTCATGAGCATTAATGTTCAAAACACATGACTTTTCGAGGGAGCCACAGCAATGAAAAACCAATTCCCACGTCAAACTTAGTTCAAGATAATTACTCAGTTCATAATTCTCTCCGAAACAAATATAGCAGAGCAAAATGTTAGATACACGGGAAACTTATCACGAAGGAGCGGCTGAAAATAATAATACACAATGTTGTCACAGTACTATTCAAACAAATATAAAAACACATATCTACATAAATGTATTTTATAAATTGCTACGATGATTAATCTCCCTTTGAGCCCGCGGAGGGGGAGATAGCCTATACCCGGCAGCTCGGCTCCCAGAACCAACTAGAACGATCGCGCATCGAGCGGAAGTATCACTCCGCGTCCAGCTTTAGGTGGAGGGATCAGTAACAGTCTCGCAACGGAACTACTTGCTGGTCACGTGGCTCGGTCACATGACCCGTTAGATGACTGGCGCAGAACTTCGTCCTTTGGTAGTTAGACAACTGAAGATGCTGCTTCGAGGTATGGCGGGTGGTAAGCACTCAGGGTTTAACATGATACAAAATCGGAAAAGACAGAAGAGCGTTGCGGGTGGCAAAATAACACCCGCAACAACTGCACAGAACAAGGATGTCAAAGAAGACTGACACGCGGAATAAACAATGTAATTTCTACTACAGGCTTAATGGTTTAAGCCATGTCAAGTTATTAAAAAAAAGGTATCACATTCCATTGTCAAGCTAATGGGAAATTTGTGATGATATCTACAATCTAAGGTGACCGTTTTCTCCTTCCCCCAAAACCAAGGCGAAATGTATCACATTCCATAGTCAACCCAATGGGAAATTTGTGATGATATCTACCATTGAAGGTGACAGCTTTCTCCTTCCCCCAAAACCAAGTCGAAATGCATCACATTACATAGTCAAGCCAATGGGAAATTTGTGATGATATCTACCATTGAAGGTGACAGCTTTCTTCTTCCCCAAAAACCAAGGCGAAAGGTATCACATTCCATAGTCAACCCAATGGGGAAATTTGTGATGATATCTACCATTGAAGGTGATAGCTTTCTCCTTCCTCCAAAACCAAAGCGAAAGGTATCACATTCCATAGTCAACCCAATGGGGAAATTTGTGATGATATCTACCATTGAAGGTGACAGCTTTCTCCTTCCCCCAAAACCAAGGCGAAAGGTATCACATTCCATAGTCGAGCCAATGGGGAAATTTGTGATATCTACCATTGAAGGTGACAGCTTTCTCCTTCCCCCAAAACCAAGGTGAAAGGTATCACATTCCATAGTCAACCCAATGGGGAAATTTGTGATTATATCTACCATTGAACGTGACAGCTTTCTCCTTCCCCCAAAAACCAAAGCGTAGATCCGCCCCTGGCCAAAGCGCCAGTAAGTTGCACCTTGCGTGGTTTTTGAAGCGGGCTGGAGTAATGCGGTGCGTGCGTGTGTGTGCGCGGCAGGTTGTCGGCCATCATGGCGCAGGAGAAGGGCGCGTGGAAGGAGGAGCTGGACAACTCGGTGGGGATGGTGGAGGCCATGCCCTCGCCCAGGTACATCAAGTCGCACCTGCCCTTGGAGCTGCTGCCGCTGCAGCTGGACTCTGTGCAGCCCAAGGTCAGCAGCTGCCACACCACATTCCGAGTCCTGTCCTCCAGCATTGCCAATTGACGTTCACTTCAGTAACTTACCACACCACACTGAAAGGACTTCAAACATTACACATTCTGTTAAAAAATATTTAGTGCATGCAATGCAGTACACGTGATAGAAGCGAAACTTCTTTGGCAATTCAAAACTCGACTCGCAAGTGTACGTATCGTAAGTGGTATATCTCTTTGGCCAAGTACCTGTTCTCTGTTTTTTTGGCATAAGAAACGTTTCACAACAATGTTTCACGAAAACGTTGCACTAAAATTCGGCCTTGGAATTTTACTCCCATCGTGCCCAAAGAAGTTACACTTCAAAAGCATATATTCTATCTAACAAGTCTTTACTACACATGTAATTTTTATGTTTTCCTTACAAAGTAAATTTTTATATTGGTTGGACATGCCAGTTCCAAAAACATATTATATTCACAAGATACATGCATAATATAAGGTTATGAACATTGGAGAAAATATATGTATATTCAATGCCACATTATATCGGTTATGTTGTTCGGATCCAACGACACCTAAATCACAATAATTATCAAGTTTTCAATCAACAAGTGTTGAAAAATGTTTAATTATCAGCTGTGATGAAACAATACGCTAGATGTATACAGTCACTAACTTAATAATAAGTTGGTATTTGGCTTGAATCGTGGCATTGTTTGCCCGGATCACGTCACGGTCGAGAAGGCATGTCTCCCGGCCGCGCCGGCGGGCAAGGGCGGCAGCGGGGACGCGTGGTCCAGAGGGTCGGGTGTTGCAGGTCGTGTACGTGGCCAGGAACCCCAAGGACATGTGCGTGTCCTACTACCACTACTGCCGGCTCGTGCACAACCTGCAGGGGTCCTTCGAGGACTTCTGCGAGCTCTTCCTGCGCGACAGAGGTGAGGGCAGCGGTCCTCCCCCCTCACGCCTTGCTGCGTCGCGCCTGACACGGGGCCGTCGGGAGATACCACTCCTCATTACTTCAACCTCACAGTTTCCAAAAACCACAATTCAAACAAAAATATTTAAGACTTCAAGTGTCATTGTGGTCGCAATTGTAAATATGGTCTGAACGTATAACATAATAGCACGGTTTCAAATAAATTATATTAGCAATAGATCTATTATGACTTCATTTAAGCTTTTGGACATACGCCATTGCTAAGCACACGTATGTCTGTGGAAGAAAACTACAAAACTACATGTGCTTAGCAATGGCGTATGTCCAAAAAGCCTTTACCCTTAGGCCCTGCCCAAACATTTCACCTTTAACATAACAATGGTTGCAAGTAATACAGCTACGATCTTCATGAATTTTCTTGAGATCTTCATGCACTTATGGTTAACTAGACCTATTTTATTCTATCAGTGTAAATGTATGTGTTAATAAATGTCACTAATCTCCCATTGGGGCTTTTATCCCCCCCCCCCTTTACCACTGCCCCCTTCACCCTTAGGCCCTGCCCAAACATTTCACCTTTAACATCAACAATGGTTGCAAGTAATACAGCGACGATCTTCATGAATTTTCTTGAGATCTTCGTGCACTTATGGTTAACTAGCTAATAACCCGTGGCTTCGTTCGAGCAATGTCATGGTATTGCTGATATTTTAACATTGTAAGAAATATGTGTCATTTATTCCAAACATTTTTACTAAAAAAAATAGACATAATAAATTATCACGTGCATAAAAGGTTTATTTCATAACAAATACGTTTAGTAAGGATATTTTTTAAGGTGATTATACGTAAGCCTTTTTGTTAATATAAATTAGGTAACTGATTATATAACTACTGTTTCAGTGTGTTAAGAGGATACATTTCACCCAGATTAAATCATACCTCATTTTCATTTCAAGAGGTAGACAATGGAGACGAAGAAAGCATCGACAATGCAATCGCAATGATGAAATTCCATCAAGAATAATTAAATTCTTTTCAGTAGTAGTATTCTCAATCTCGTCTAGATAGTAAAGGTCCGCTGTCATACAGTGTTGCACCCTATTTCAACTTCAGTTTAGAAATACAACATTAATTTTCCAGGGGTTGCACACCATAGTCTCTGGAACAATATTCTGTGAGCTCGCATTTTAAAATAATATGTAATTGTAATAGCTAAAGGAAAACAATAAAATTTAAGAAAACATTTAGAATTTTGTACCAACTTTCTTAGTAAACCATAGATCGCCTGTTAGTAAGAACCAAGGCTGCCTATTTGACTCTAATGAGAAATAAAGTATACATGGTGTTCCGTTGTAGGTATCTTCCTTGAATACTCATTTCTCATAGCAGAACTATACACGCTTCGCAGCTTTTAATTTGAATAATTCCTTTGCTTGTATCCCTTGTAGCACTAAATCAAATATTAAGATTCACTTGAAGATGTTAACTTAGATTAGGTATATCTGAGGAATTTATCCTTGAGAGATGAATAAAGTTGAATGTATATTATACGTAAATGTATAAGGTTATACCAGGTGGAAAATAAAAGTTTATAATGTGATCGATGCTGTCGTTTCTGTCTCAGTTCCCGTTGCGCCCGTGTGGAACCACATTCTCGGGTTCTGGAAGCGACGCAACAGTCCAAACATCTTGTTCCTCAAGTATGAAGACATGAAACGGGTAAGCATGCACAGCCGATTAGGCGATTATTCTCTCATAACTGACAGAGGAAAATTCCTGCGAGATGAAATGTAACCATCACTAGAAGTCATGGTAGACATGGTATCACATTCATGGGCAGAATAACAATGGTTCGACTTTGACTTAAATGTGAGGCATACCAATGCCCTGTTCCCGTTTTTTGTCAACATTCACAAGAAAAGAATAAATTTTTGAATATCGATTATGGATAAGAATGAGGAAACTAGTTAGTAGGCCGATCGAGAGCTGTAAAAAAAAAATAATCCGTAACATTAAATATGGGCTTTGCAAATCCAGGCAAATTCGGACATAGATTTTAATCATATTTAACTTCATCTTGGCTTCTTGTTTGAGGCTATGTCTGTGATGATTCTGATGAGCCCAATTTTTAAAAGGAAAAAAAAAATCAAACATTGCCTGCCTACTAGGAGGTGCAAATTTAAAGTGAACCCTAAGAAACAACTATTATGGTTTCGATAGAGTAAAAAATATATATTTTAATGATTTTTTAAGCACAACCCTTGACGCCCCATAATTAGATACAGCGACACGCACGCGACCAGTCAGGTATATCGGGGAAGGAACATAGTAGGGGAAGCATATGCATTCTGGAGCATACAAATTATATGCTAATTATGGTAATTAATCACTGTCTACCCTCTCCCTCTTATCAATCACACTTTTTCTCTTATTGTTGTCCCCCTCCCCCTATTAAGGCCACACATACAGGATCTCAAGAAGGGAACAGGGTAGACAGTGATTAATTACCCTAATTAGCATATCCTCTGTACGCTCCAGAATGCCTTTGCTCACCCTCCTGAACGTCCATGGTCTAGGAACCATCCCAGCAATTCCCTTGGGTGATTCTGGAAACCACGGAGAACCGAAATACAAACGGCTAGCTAGAGTTTTTAATCCTAACTAGCTGCCCGACCCGGCTTCGCACAATTGTATTAATTGGGGGGGGGGGGGAAATAAGACCAAATCTCTTATTTACAGTTATAATAAATGAAATAAAATGAAAATTAATTAATTTTGACAAAACTTAACACAATGCTTTGTAATGTACCGAAGAAAAGACGAATAGCACCGATGGTTTACCGACTCTCGAGCACGCAACGTTGTCATGGAGACGAAGTACCCACTGTTTCCCGGGCTTAAACACCAATCAACATTGATAATCAGTTTATTATTAATTATAAATTATTAAGACCATTAATCGAAATTAAAACTATCCTATCTCTCAAATTGGAAAAAAATACACATAAATGCCAATTTTCATCGAAATCGGTTGACTTGGTGAAGAGTTCACTGGAAACAAATATCAGGACACTGGATTTATAAATAATCCTAATAATGTGGCACATGCCACTTACTGGTTAACTTTTTATTTTCTTATTTCATTTTACGGCCCTACTTGATAGAACATTGCCACCTGCACACGCAGATAAGTCTTGGCCCAGTCCCAGTTAAGGATTTAGCAAGAACCTTTGCAAGATTGCATTCATACCCTGAAGTAAGTGTGAATTGGATGTAAATGTTTTTGACCCGCAGCAATTTGTTTCGGGTGAATTAGTACCTGTGTTATCGGCTCCAGTAAACTGTGAAGTACGAAAAACTATTTTTTTTTACTTTTCTTCTTATATTTAGCATGCTAGCAAGAAATTTGTAATCCAACCCACTCCAACAAATTGTTGTGTCGTACAAACTTTCAAAACTAAAAAAATATATATTTTTTATAAAATATTTAATGGTTTTAAATAAGGTTTGCCTTTGATGTTAATTTAGTCAGTTGTTTAACAGGTTTTTTGATAATATATTGCATGCGCCTCTCTCTTTTTAAAAGCAGTGCATGGTCTTTAAGGGTTTTAATGTTGTTTGTGTGAAAAACAATATATTTGTAGATATTTAATTGCATTCAAGTTGTAACATATTTAAAGTGGGTTGCGACTACGAGTCATTCAGCCATGAGAAACAAGCTGTATTTGTTTTGATTCGGAATTTGGTTCACATTAAAAGTACCATCAAGTTAACAATAATATATATATATTTTTTAATTTATGCCGCTAACACCTACTACTTGGTCCTCATTAATTTTGTTGAAACTTTTCTCTACTATTGTTTGTTTTATGATCACGAGCAGCTATGATAAATGTGACGAGCTAAGGTTAGATCCTTTGATCAGTTTTATACTGCAATGTTTTCGATGAGCGCAATTAAATATGACTGCTGCTAACAAGTCGCGGGGACTGTCACTGCCACTTTGTCGCCACAGGGGACAGTGACAACCAAACACAAGTCCACTGACGTGTGATCGGCGTGTGTCTCGCAGGACCAGGAAGGAGCCATCCGACAGACGGCCGCCTTCCTGGGCAAGACGCTGTCCGAGGACCAGGTGAAGGTGCTGGCGGAGCACCTGAGCTTCGACAGCATGAAGAGGAACCCGGCCGTCAACCTGGAGCCCATCATCGCCAAGAAGAACGGGCCCGAGTTTCTGGCCACCACGGAGCTGCGCTTCATCCGCAAGGGCCAGGTGGGCGACTGGAGGAACCACATGGGCGACGAGCTGGCCACCAGATTCGACTGGTGGACCCAGGACCACCTCCGGGACACCGGCCTCAGCTTCGACTGAGGAGGCCCTTCGTGCTCTACCGCCCTTCAGACACCCAACACCTTTGGGACACCGGCCTCAGATTCGACTGAGAAGGCCCTTCACGCTCTACCGCCCTTCAGACACCCCACACCTCCGAGACACCGGCCTCAGCTTCGACTGAGGAGGTCCTTCGCGCTCTCCCGCCCTTCAGACACCCAACACCTTTGGGACACCAGCCTCAGATTCGACTGAGAAGGCCCTTCGCGCTCTACCGCCCTTCAGACACCCCACACCTCCGAGACACCGGCCTAATCTTCGACTGAGGAGGCCCTTCGCGCTCTCCCGCCCTTCAGACACCCCACACCTCCGAGACACCGGCCTCAGCTTCGACTGAGGAGGCCCTTTGTGCTCTACCGCCCTTCAGACACCCAACACCTCAGGGACACCGGCCTCAGCTTCGACTGAGGAGGCCCTTTGTGCTCTACCGCCCTTCAGACACCCAACACCTCAGGGACACCGGCCTCAGCTTCGACTGAGGAGGCCCTTTGTGCTCTACCGCCCTTCAGACACCCAACACCTCCGAGACACCGGCCTCAGCTTCGACTGAGGAGGCCCTTCGCGCTCTCCCGCCCTTCAGACACCCCACACCTCCGAGACACCGGCCTCAGCTTCGACTGAGGAGGCCCTTTGTGCTCTACCGCCCTTCAGACACCCAACACCTCCGAGACACCGGCCTCAGCTTCGACTGAGGAGGCCCTTCGCGCTCTCCCGCCCTTCAGACACCCCACACCTCCGAGACACCGGCCTCAGCTTCGACTGAGGAGGCCCTTCGCGCTCTCCCGCCCTTCAGACACCCCACACCTCCGAGACACCGGCCTCAGCTTCGACTGAGGAGGCCCTTTGTGCTCTACCGCCCTTCAGACACCCAACACCTCAGGGACACCGGCCTCAGCTTCGACTGAGGAGGCCCTTTGTGCTCTACCGCCCTTCAGACACCCCACACCTCCGAGACACCGGCCTAAGCTTCGACTGAGCAGGCCCTTCGCGCTCTCCCGCCCTTCAGACACCCCACACCTCCGAGACACCGGCCTCAGCTTCGACTGAGGAGGCCCTTTGTGCTCTACCGCCCTTCAGACACCCAACACCTCCGAGACACCGGCCTAAGCTTCGACTGAGGAGGCCCTTTGTGCTCTACCGCCCTTCAGACACCCAACACCTCAGGGACACCGGCCTCAGCTTCGACTGAGGAGGCCCTTTGTGCTCTACCGCCCTTCAGACACCCAACACCTCAGGGACACCGGCCTCAGCTTCGACTGAGGAGGCCCTTTGTGCTCTACCGCCCTTCAGACACCCCACACCTCCGAGACACCGGCCTCAGCTTCGACTGAGGAGGCCCTTTGTGCTCTACCGCCCTTCAGACACCCAACACCTCAGGGACACCGGCCTCAGCTTCGACTGAGGAGGCCCTTTGTGCTCTACCGCCCTTCAGACACCCAACACCTCAGGGACACCGGCCTCAGCTTCGACTGAGGAGGCCCTTTGTGCTCTACCGCCCTTCAGACACCCCACACCTCCGAGACACCGGCCTGAGCTTCGACTGAGGAGGCCCTTTGTGCTCTACCGCCCTTCAGACACCCAACACCTCAGGGACACCGGCCTCAGCTTCGACTGAGGAGGCCCTTTGTGCTCTACCGCCCTTCAGACACCCAACACCTCAGGGACACCGGCCTCAGCTTCGACTGAGGAGGCCCTTTGTGCTCTACCGCCCTTCAGACACCCAACACCTCCGAGACACCGGCCTCAGCTTCGACTGAGGAGGCCCTTCGCGCTCTCCCGCCCTTCAGACACCCCACACCTCCGAGACACCGGCCTCAGCTTCGACTGAGGAGGCCCTTTGTGCTCTACCGCCCTTCAGACACCCAACACCTCAGGGACACCGGCCTCAGCTTCGACTGAGGAGGCCCTTTGTGCTCTACCGCCCTTCAGACACCCAACACCTCCGAGACACCGGCCTAAGCTTCGACTGAGGAGGCCCTTTGTGCTCTACCGCCCTTCAGACACCCAACACCTCAGGGACACCGGCCTCAGCTTCGACTGAGGAGGCCCTTTGTGCTCTACCGCCCTTCAGACACCCAACACCTCCGAGACACCGGCCTAAGCTTCGACTGAGGAGGCCCTTTGTGCTCTACCGCCCTTCAGACACCCAACACCTCAGGGACACCGGCCTCAGCTTCGACTGAGGAGGCCCTTTGTGCTCTACCGCCCTTCAGACACCCAACACCTCAGGGACACCGGCCTCAGCTTCGACTGAGGAGGCCCTTTGTGCTCTACCGCCCTTCAGACACCCCACACCTCCGAGACACCGGCCTCAGCTTCGACTGAGGAGGCCCTTTGTGCTCTACCGCCCTTCAGACACCCAACACCTCAGGGACACCGGCCTCAGCTTCGACTGAGGAGGCCCTTTGTGCTCTACCGCCCTTCAGACACCCAACACCTCAGGGACACCGGCCTCAGCTTCGACTGAGGAGGCCCTTTGTGCTCTACCGCCCTTCAGACACCCAACACCTCCGAGACACCGGCCTCAGCTTCGACTGAGGAGGCCCTTCGCGCTCTCCCGCCCTTCAGACACCCCACACCTCCGAGACACCGGCCTCAGCTTCGACTGAGGAGGCCCTTTGTGCTCTACCGCCCTTCAGACACCCAACACCTCCGAGACACCGGCCTCAGCTTCGACTGAGGAGGCCCTTCGCGCTCTCCCGCCCTTCAGACACCCCACACCTCCGAGACACCGGCCTCAGCTTCGACTGAGGAGGCCCTTCGCGCTCTCCCGCCCTTCAGACACCCCACACCTCCGAGACACCGGCCTCAGCTTCGACTGAGGAGGCCCTTTGTGCTCTACCGCCCTTCAGACACCCAACACCTCCGAGACACCGGCCTAAGCTTCGACTGAGGAGGCCCTTCGCGCTCTCCCGCCCTTCAGACACCCCACACCTCCGAGACACCGGCCTCAGCTTCGACTGAGGAGGCCCTTTGTGCTCTACCGCCCTTCAGACACCCAACACCTCCGAGACACCGGCCTAAGCTTCGACTGAGGAGGCCCTTCGCGCTCTCCCGCCCTTCAGACACCCCACACCTCCGAGACACCGGCCTCAGCTTCGACTGAGGAGGCCCTTTGTGCTCTACCGCCCTTCAGACACCCAACACCTCAGGGACACCGGCCTCAGCTTCGACTGAGGAGGCCCTTTGTGCTCTACCGCCCTTCAGACACCCAACACCTCCGAGACACCGGCCTAAGCTTCGACTGAGGAGGCCCTTTGTGCTCTACCGCCCTTCAGACACCCAACACCTCCGAGACACCGGCCTAAGCTTCGACTGAGGAGGCCCTTTGTGCTCTACCGCCCTTCAGACACCCCACACCTCCGAGACACCGGCCTCAGCTTCGACTGAGGAGGCCCTTTGTGCTCTACCGCCCTTCAGACACCCAACACCTCCGAGACACCGGCCTAAGCTTCGACTGAGGAGGCCCTTTGTGCTCTACCGCCCTTCAGACACCCAACACCTCAGGGACACCGGCCTCAGCTTCGACTGAGGAGGCCCTTTGTGCTCTACCGCCCTTCAGACACCCAACACCTCCGAGACACTGGCCTCAGCTTCGACTGAGGAGGCCCTTTGTGCTCTACCGCCCTTCAGACACCCAACACCTCCGGGACACCGGCCTCAGCTTCGACTGAGCAGGCCCTTCGTGCTCTCCCGCCCTTCAGACAACCAACACCCAAAGATGCAGCCAACACGGCCGACGCACCGACAAGAGAGAAACAACGGTTCACCTTCAACATGATTTCGTCTGAACTCCCAGACTTGTTTGCAACAATGAAAACATTTATTATGCTCAACAATGGGTTAACAAATTCTGTTTCTTTGTTGATTAGACTTTGTTAGCTTGACGTATGTCGCAATATTTCAACAAGAACGTCACCGACTCTAACAATTACTTGTTTTATTTCCAGTCTTCAGCCATTTGACTTAAGAGTGACTGCAGAAAACTTGAGTCACATAAACATTCCTCTGCGAACACAAGTTCTCCAATGCTGTTTAGGAATATCTCCTTAATTTTTTTTATTCTATAAGGATGTATTATTATTATTTTTTGGTTTTTATGATGATAACACTGCATGTGATATAATATATATCGTCGTGTGATTGATGTAGGATAAAAAAAACTGTTGAATGCTTGAAATATGTACTTACATATCAGCATTCAGAGTCAACTACTTGTGGGGATTAACACTACTGTCTTTGTTTTTCGTTGTTATAAAATTGCATTAACTTAACAATTGATCAAAAATCATTTTATATGTTTATGTTAAGACACAACTGTGATGTTTGAATAATCAGGTATATTCGGGCATTAGTATATTATATTTTTAATAGAGGGAAAATTTTTAAAATGAAATTATTTTGTGAATATGTATATAAATAATTTAGAACAATATACATATCAGCTATGTTCTGGTTTGAAATGTTCGATGAGAGAATTTTAATGTCTTCAGTGTTCAGAGTTGATTTTTATGAACTATATAAATACATTAAAAGTTTGGCTTAAAATTATTGAGGTGTATAATTTGTGTTTTTATCATAAATATCTACCCTGTTTCTTAACAGTGAATATTCAAGAAATTACAAATTTAAATTAAGATATAAATAAACATAAAATATATTATCTAAAGTAATAATAAATGAATATTTTTACACGCAAAACATTTTTACAAAATGCACTTGAAAATCGTGTATAATTCAGGAAGGAAATTGGTTAAATTTATCCATTTTTTAACTGCCGGAGATTGCGGTTTAGTTTACAAATAATTTTAGTATTAAGAAACTTTATCTATATAAAAAATTTTGCTTTGAAAATTATTAAACACAGTTTATAATCGGTAGCTAAATTCTATGGCATTTCAACATTACTTCATAACATTATTGGTTAGATTCGGAGAAATTCTATTGATCACCAATATTGTTGACCTACATTCATGTGGACACCATTACGTTTAATCACCATGTCTGTCTCCTTCTGGCTGCTTTTCATGCATGAACATTAAGAAAATACCACCAAACATTCTGCATGATATAGCTAAAAATTAATATAAATAGCTAAAAACTTATCACTTGAAAACACAGAATTTTTTAAACTCTCATTAAATTTTTAAAATAACTACGTATTCAGAATTACAAATATGCTATAAAGGTAAATTTAATAATTAAAGTTTATATTTAAAAAATATTTTACCATTTGATTATAATGAAAGTTTAGATAGTTAAGCATGCTACTATACAAGTAAAAATATAGCTGAATAAAATATTTCCATTAATCTGAAAATTGGTATTTAAAATCTGATAGAGAGGCTGGTAAAAACCAGGATAACAATTCACAGCATTGACTTGCTCACCCTATTAGCAGGTAAACAAGACCTAAAGGTATTTCCTATTGCAAATAATTATCTATTTGAGATTGGTTTTATGAGGTAGTAACGCAGCAATTCATAATTTTTGTAATTTTATATTATACTTAGTACCCAAATACTTATCATTTCAAACAAAATTGTCATAAAATTAAGTTATAAAAAACTTGATAGGATATCTCATGTAACTTACTTTATAAAAAAATTTAGATATAATGACATGTTGGTGCAAGTGAACTAAAAAAAGATGATCTAAATATAAATCATACTGGTGCTACATTTGAGGACGAGACAGACCCCAGCAAGGGGAAGATTTTCTGAACTGAGGGCCCATTGGGGTAGTTTCAGGCCTATAGGCAAACAAGGTATGAAGCATTACGAGAAAGAAATGAAAGGATGTGATTTTGGAGGAACAGCGAATACCCTAAATCACTGGTAAAATACACCATGTTTCCACTTATAAAATAATTCGGGTAACTCCTCTGGAAATAGAACACAAATCATCCTGTAGACTAGTTGTAAATATCTTTTCTAGTTAATCCACTAACAAAATATTATCAATTTTACAGAACTTATTTATAGCCAATTTAAAAATAAATCTCTACTTCATACAAAATAAACTCTTCCTATAAAGATAAGAAATAAAGTGAATTACAGCTCACATTTGGTATACATTGTAAGTCCTACACGAATGTGCTACAAATCTACAGTTACTTGCTTTTACCACAACAAAAAAATCAACAACTAGTTTCTGAAGATCTTCAGTATAAACATACATAATTATTCTACTGTGACGTGAGCGATATTACCACTCACACACTGAGTGTCCTTTGCAGATATGTATGCGAGGGGAGAGGGAAAAGGTGACCAAGGATCTGCTAAAGGAACAGCCCAATGTTGACCAGGAGGTCCTTGGAGGAGGAAAAAACCAAGGAGCTGCTAGAAGGACACCCTATGTTTGCCAGGATTTCCTTGAAGGAAGAAAGCACCAAGGAGCTGATAGAAGGGCAGTCCATGTTGACCAAGAGGTCCTTGGATGAAGGAAGCACCAAGGAGCTACTAGAAGGGCAGTCCATGTTGACCAGGAGGTCCTCGGATGAAGGAAGCACCAAGGAGCTGCTATAAGGGCAGTCCATGTTGACCAGGAGGTCCTTGGAGGAAGAAAGCACCAAGGAGTTGCTAGAAGGACAGTCCCGTGCCGGCCAAGTGCTCCTCTGTCCAGGCATCGAACTGCCGCACCAGCTCGGGGCTCATGGCCGCACGCCACTCGCCCACGCGACCGGCGCGCATGAACTGTCCCTCGGCAGGGATGAGCCCGAAGTTCCTGTTGATCTCGACCACCTCCTCGTAGTTGACGGAGCGGTTCTTCCGCATGCTGTCGAAGCTCAGGTGCTCAGCCAGCACGTCCACGTCCTCGTCGCTCAGCTTCCGCTCCAGGAAGTCCGCAGTGCGCCGGATCACAGACGGCAGGTCCTACCGCAGTGCCATGACTCATATACCTCACTGTTTCCTGAGCCTGATCCCGTACTTCACAAACACAACAATCGATCTTGAATAACATCGCTTCCGACCAAGTACTTAACACTGTACTGTTGTTCTGTGCTTACGAACGACTACTTCACTCCATCTAGAACCTGACTGCTAGCATACACCTGCCACCCTCTATCTCGTACCAAAACCATTGTTTAGGAGTCCCACCTAGACAGGGGTATGTATGTATTAATAAGACAGAATATGCGAGGTCGCTAGTGCTTCAAGCACGGTATCGCCTCTAAGCACAAGTCTCTGAACTGGTTTGCACTCTTTACGTCGGGCCTTGAGTACCTATGAGTTCTGAGTGGTGACCAAAACATTTTATGGTGTACACAGACAATGGACTGTGTGAACCCTGAGAGCACCCACCAGCTCGTGGCAACTTCCACCTTATTTATCCAGATTTTCGGATTTCTTGCATTCTAGAAAAACTTAGCGGGAGGGATAGTCTGAGCACTACACTGCTCTGTGACCCCTCATTGCTAACATAGCGAGTGGTGATATTCGGATACCAAAACGTGCGATGATATTACTTACCTTTTTCATGTCTTCGTATTTGAGGAACAATATGTTAGGCTCTGAGCGTCGCTCCCAGAACGCCAGCACGTGAGACCAGAAAGGCGAGAAGCACACTGTGCCAAAAATCGAGTACAAATAAATTTTTCCATCCACATCACAGACACAAAAAGTAAATTCACATAGCATGTTGCTTTGACGATGTTATCAATTTGCTGCCTTATAAATGTACTTCCATGCATGTGTATATATATCCAAACAAAATAATTTGGTTAGCATAAAAATGATCACATGTTATAATAGGGTTAAAACATAAAAATATATATTGAGTCATAACTACATAAGTTTATAAAAAATATATAGAGCAAAACAGTCAAGGTTTTAAAATGAAAATAGGTGCTTTGAAACACTTAAAAGAAAAAAAATGTGATTTGCGATTAAAATATTTTTACAATGGCCCTTGCAGAATTCTGCAAAAAAAATTTGAAATATTTATTGGCAATTATTAATTGATAACAAATTGTGATTATCGTATTGTTATTGTTTTACAAAATCTTCTGTAAGTAGGATTAACTAGCTATATCAATGAGGATAATCTCAAACAGTATCAGACTTATGGGAAAATAGAAGCAGTGTCATAAACGACTTTCAGTCGTGAATGGAACTCACCTATGCCTTAAAATTAAACTTTTAGTACTTCGAGGCAGCGGGAGATAAGTTACAATGTTGTCTGGAACTCCTTGAAGACTTTGTGGTGAATAAAAGTGTAATTTTCAGGAAAAAATTATACGAAAAATTATTTTTGATTTTGTTAAATGTATGATGGGAGAACAGAAAGGAAGAAAGATGGAAAAAAAAGCCTGATAGGAAGTCCAAATAAGAGTATTACAGACTAAATTTTTAACCGAATCTTAAAATTTTGTCTATTTGTCAAATATGGGAAACACTTAATCATAAAGAAAGAATAGGGGTAATAGCTTGGTGAGTGGAGGAACAATGAGACACATAAGTGAAGTTTTGACTACGATTCGAGCCTTTACCCTTATGGATCAGCTTCAATAAATAATAACTTAGTGTTCCTAAATAGAACCATGCATAGGATTGGTAACGAACCAAACATCAATGCATGATCTTGACGCCTTAGTGCTCATGCGCACCGGACCCAAATCTTAAAACTAGCTTTTAAAATACATTACAAGGAGTTTGTGAAATTTATGATTTCTCACCTTCGAAATTTAGCAAATGATTACGACTTAACTTGCTGCTTTTCTAACAACCAAGTAACTGGTGCTTTAAATCTATACCTATAAAACAGTGACTGACTAAGAGACAACGCAAAACCTAAAGCAGTGGACCTAGAGATTTTAAATTTGGAGAAAAATATTCCCCGAGTACCTACCCTAGGAGTGCACTAATGAGGTATTTTTTATTTAAACCCTAAGGGATAAAAGGGGTGGTAAAGTTTGTAAGAAGAAACTTTTTTTTTCAAAGTTACTGTGATGAAATTTTGTAAATATACTCTTCAAAAGAAATAATCTAAGAAGGGATTCATTATTTCTAAAAAAAAATCATCTCACATGGATTCGGGGGCTTTAAAGATCAAAATTTCCGTTTTTGTTTCGAAAATCCCAATGGCAACGAATGTTGCGTTGCTGATACTTCCTTACTGTAAATTGCCATGGCTATTGCCTTGTTGATAAAATCTTCATCTCCCTTAAAATTTTGCAGGGGTGTTAAAGTTGAAAATATCCTATGTTTCAAGTCAAGTCAATGTCGTACAGACTTGAAACTCGGCAGTGATGTTCCTTGCATTACTTAACCATCAACTGAGAACGAGGTTTTCCGAAAATCAACTCCCAAGGGTTGTTTGGCCAAGGCAACACCAGCCACATCAGCTAGTCTGTGTTAAAATAATAGGGCTGATGAACATCGTTGTAGCGCACGTACACGTGTCTCCGAGGAACAGCTTGCAGAAGTCATCGAAGTCGCCCTGGTATCCTTCCAGGAGCTTGCAGTGGTGATAGTAGGACACGCACGTGTCCTTGGGGTTCCGAGCGACGTAAATTATCTGTGGGTGAAACACAAGCATCACCGTGAGAAGTTATTGACCGACGTGTACAAATTGCATGGTGAATTCACTATGAATCCATGGTAACTCTCATGAATTTGTTCAAGAAAATTTCAAATTTACATTTTTTTTCAATGCACTAGTTTAAAATATATATATTGTAATATTTTTTTTTGTAATGATTAGAGGTTTAGTTTAGGTTTTACCTTTTAAGTTAGTTACACAATTTCTGTAAACTTGGTTAACTGAGTGGAGCTATTGATTAAGATATTTTTAAAGAATTTGTTTTTAGCTGGTAGTAAATATTAGTAGATATAAATTTAGCAGGAGCTATGTAAATTTTAGACAAGAGATATTAAATTCTATTTTTTAAAAATTTTATATTAATGTGGGACTTGTTTGAGTTTGGCTGTGGAGTAACTTCACAAGAAGTAAGCTTATCGCCACTAGAGGCATGTAGTAGGGGAGTGTGTGTAGAGACCTGCTGGAGACCAGAAAGAAGGAAAGAAAATTCTGGGACCCCTCTCAGCATTAGCACTCCGGGGTGTCATTGTTGCTGTAAAAAATGTTGATGTTAATTGCCTCACAGCATGTGAAGCCCGATTCCCAAATCCCTAAGGTTCCACTCGGTTGGGGTGCAAGGGCGGCGCCCCTGTGCGCTCTCCTTTTCGAGAGGCAACCCCCACCCGTCCCCTAGCTTCCCCCCCCCCTCCCCCACCGCAAGCACGTCCTATAATACTGAAGTAAAATTAAAATTTTGAAGGATTTTATAAGGATGGATATTTATTTTAACTGCCATAGATTAATATTTAAAAACGAAAAAAAATAAAATTGGAGGTTAAGTTTTTGAAAAAAAATTGATCCGGGCTTGGAAATGTAGGTCCGTGAAAAGGGGGCCGGAGACAGTGGCATGTCCCACCTTGGGCCGGCGCTGAGTGTCCCTGATCTGGCGTGGCAGCAGGCTCCAGGGCAGGTGGGTCTTGACGAACCGCGGGCCGGGCAGGTCTGCCACGTGGCCCACCGAGTCCAGCACGTATCCCGGCAGCCTCAGGTCCGGCTTCTTGGGGAGGATGTCCGTGTAGTCGAACAGCGCCGAGTGGCTGTGGGTCAAACACACCGCATCCCTCACCTTCACTCAGAGGGTTTCACGGTTTGCGGCATAGGAACAAAAAGGAGCTGTCTTGATACTGCCCTTATAAGGGCTCATCCAAAGGAATACCTAGTATCACCAGCTGCAGCTACTGTCTTGCAAGTGAATCCGAAGCTACAAGAAATACTACAAGACCTGCCGGCTAAGCAGCAGGAGGAACAATTCTGCCAGGATACTGTCAATCAGCTGGCAAGCCGACCAGCTGAACACAAGATCCATCAGTATTTTTGTAAGTCAGCTGACGGAATCCTATTCGCCCACTCCAGGAATAAAGGCCTATACGAAGATGTATGGAAACCACAGTGATCCCAGTGAGCAGCAAGTCACCTGGGAGGTGCATGTCTCACTTGGACATGCTGGAGGCAAGAAGCTTGATGAAGCTCTAAGGAGGTAAGTGTACTGGCCCAATATGCCTCGATTCGTCATCCAGGTCACAAGGGAGTGTGACCTTTGCCATAAATCTAAGTCTAATTGGTTGATTTAATGCTAAGATTGCATATCTATATATTATTAGTTATTGGAATGACAATGATGATATTTATAGATAATATCGCTCCTACGTAAGATTTTGATATTCACCAAGGATTGTAGTGTGTCATCGCTGGAATAATACATTTAGTCCTGTGGGTAGCAAGCGAACTCCACAAATGTTAGCTTCAAGAAGCGCTCCTATGGCCTGTGATGGCCCAACTGTAACACTGCATGCGTGTGCGAACCAAGCTGAAGGGCATCTATCTGAGAATGTGAGGGGGTCGATGGGGGTGAGGGGCAGGGCAGACGTACTCCAGGAAGGGGAATCTCTCCGGCAAGGGCACCTTGGCACCCTCGAAGTCAAGGTCGTTTGCGATGCACCACACCATCTCCTGGGTCCACGTGGTGCCTGCAACAGACAGACATGTCCTCAGCCACTGGCGACACACGGCGAACAACTTGTGGTGGGGAGGCACAAAATAAAACATCTCACAAAAAAACTTTATATCGCTTGGGATGATGAAAGAATTCTAGTCCAGAGTGCGTGTTTGTTTGCGTTACGGAAGCGAAATTTATGAGGTCGACGCTCGCTGGTTCTTCAAGCGCAGTATCTTATCTCCCCCCTCTTTTTTATTTACACTTTGATAACTATATTCACTTAATTAACCAGGAAATTTACCACTCACGAAAGCCAGCTTGTGTGTGGGTGCATCTGGTCACTTCAAATTACACGAGTGTATTTGGACAAATGTAAACATTTATAAATGTATAATAACTCAGAAATAAATATACATAAAATATAACCTAATAAAACCTTACATTAGTTTTATAAAGATTAAAGGTTCTTCTCGTCGTGGACAGGGTGACTATGATATTCAAGAGGTAGGTAACCATAAAGGTGTAGTGCAAGTTCCTTCGAGATCTTTCAAAAAATCTGTTCCGGGTGTTTCATGCCTATATATTTTTTTTTCCAAAAAAAAAAAAAGGTGTTTTGCCATTTGCACACTCCTAAAAGTACATAAATACGGAAGCAGGACTAATCATCCGTACTCGGGTTGTACATTCGTGGACAGACCACGCCCTGATGTCCTGAGCAGTGGTTCCGCGTGGCGTGCGGGGGGACGTCATCGGGAATGAAGGACCTGGGCGACTCACCGGTCTTGGGGAAGCTGACGACCCAGGTGTCGTCGTCGCGCACGCCCAGGTCGCGCACGAGGTCGCCCATGTCGGCGAAGCGGCGCGGCACCAGCGCCCCCTGGGCCCGCACGTAGCCGGGGCGGAACTCGGGGGCGAAGTCCCTGAGCAGGACGCGCTCCAAGGGTCCGTCCTCCTCCTGCAGCTCGCGGTACATCGCTGCGCCCGAGCTCCGGCCGACCGCGCTTCTTATACCCGCGTCCGTCCGCCCGTCGCTCTTTCTGCGCATGCGCGGACGCATGCGCGGACCCGCGCCGACCTTGTGCGTCCTCCAGTCCTCCTACTACAAACCTCGCGCGGCGCGGCCTATCAGCTCGCGAGAAGCCTCAGATGTACATCAAGTTCTGTCCCTGCCCGAACACGCCCGAATATTCACCTTCGGCCAACCTCGGGATTTGTTTTATTTCTGCGCAGGAAAAAGGAATTCAAATATTAAAAGTGGTCGGTTCGGTTAGCTACATTAAAACGCTTTAAAACACCATGGACGGTTAGTTAGGTTAGTATAGCTACATTAAAATAAACAGAGAAATATAAATATATATATAAATAAACCCGAGGTTGGCCGAAGGTGAATATTCGGGCTTGTTCGGGCAGGGACAGAGCTTGATGTACATCTTAGGCTTCCCTCAGCTTGCGCACTGTACAGCCCCATGTTCACAACGAAGAGGGAAGACAGAAGCCATCGATTTTTTTTTTTACGTGATTACGTCTTTCAAATTGCTTCCATATTGGGAGGCAATTAAAAAAAAAAAACGAATGATAACAACATCGGGGGATACAGATTGGTGTTGCAGCTACATATCTATCATCTCCATCCACCGGATAGCTAAAGGATCAAAGAATTCGTTACGCCAAGTGAGGACGGTGGAGGGGGAAGCGCTGTTATTTTTAGGTAATTTTTGCTGCGTTTAGAGTTTTACATTTAGTATAACTTTTGACTCGGAGAAGCTACGACGTTCGTTTGAGTTGCAATCGCCAGTTCTTTTCAAAATCTATCGATAGCATATATAAAACACTAGTGTAAAATATTTTCAGGGAATATATATGGTGCTAAAATAAAAAATAGCATATTTTATATTTTGTATAGAAAATATTACCTGTTACGTACACGTATTCATGGCCGTGTACATGACACAGCCACACCCCCTTTTTGTTTATATAAATTGCAGACCTAACAAACAAAAAACACAATTTCTATATACATAGAAAAAATTTAGGTATTATTTATCTACACCCTATCAAAGCTTTAATTAATTGTAAACGTTTTCACTGTAAATGTGCCTGTGGCAATACGCACAGGCATATTTGGAGTCATGGGCAGTTGTCTTTAGAATTATTTTTTTTTGTTGTGGGCCTGGGTAAATTGGTGGTTGGGGGGGGGGGGGGGGGGTGCAAAAAGTTTCCCCAGTGGGCCCTGCAGAAGACAATACACCTAGGGGGTTAGGCAGTTGGCAGAGACGTGGGCTTTGTGCCGTTAGAAATACATTTGGCTTGGACTAATCATTACGATGGAAATAGATACTAACAATGAAGAGGCCAAAAATTCAGTTCAAATTAGTTAGCAGCAGGATGTTTGCAGGACGGCAGGTATTCTGGTATCTTACCGGCATGTCACTGTGTACGGGCGTGGTTCAAGGCCGAGAGAGAAGAGAAAAGGGGGGGGGGGAACCTGGGAGGCGTAACTTCAAGATTCTTGGCAACAAAGTACTTGCATTATAATTGCAGAATCACTGTTGCAAGTGCGTCATATTACGCTCCAAGGTAAGTACGTAGCGTTCAGAGTGTCCTTGAGTTAAAAAAAAAAAAAAATCCCTCCTTCCCTCAGTTTCCCCTTTTCGTTTTTGAGTTGGGTGCGTCTTTGGTTACCCGTAAAACTGCCACTGTCCAGTTTAAAAATACAATTTCCTCATTTCCACTTGACTGCTCTCGCGGCTGTCGCCTCGCCTCGCTGGCAGATTACGATAGCCGTAGCACGAATGACGAAACCAGTACGGAAATGAGAACGAAAAAAAAAAAGTAGGGGAAAAAAAAGCAGACTAGCTGAGAGATAAACAGATAAATACACCAGCTTGTTTGCTCGTTACAAGCGGCAGTCAAGTCTGGTACCGGATCGCTTTATCCTTTTAACTTCATCCATAATCAACTGCACAGGTCATGGTCAAAGAGCAGATGAATGATTTCAGTTAGTCGTTGTTTTTATTCAGTTGCACCGGGAACACTCTCCGCTGCCACTTGAAACCAGCAAATAAATTGTTTTTGCGGATTTCATGAGGAAGGAGAGCCCATGGTGCCATACATACACAAACAATAACAAACAACAACAAACAATAACAAACAACAACAAACAATAACAAACAACAACAAAAGGAAGAACATCAATAATGCTCGCAAGCTTTCACGGCCATTGTCTGAAGTGGCTTGGCTTCTGGGTTGTAGCCGCGTCCTTGGCGAATAATTCACCGACGTTTCGGTCGACATTGCAGTCGCCATCATCAGGGAGCAGTTACCTACGCCAAGGACACGGCTAAAACCCAGAAGCCAAGCTACTTCAAAAGGAAGAACATCATTTCTTTTTAAAAAAAAAAAAAGTTTATATTATTTAGTTAGTGAGGATTAGTCTCAAGTTTTCTAAGTGCGAGTCTGTTGTCTACATATTCATACTCCACTTTGAAAAGGGGACATCTGGCTCCTACACTCGCCCCTCTGTGGTTACATTTGGATTTTCTGCAAAACCGTTGAAGTTGACTGCAGCATTCCACCCCGGCGATACACATTCTGCTAAAGGGCTACGACTTGCAGTTGTTGGTTTGACTGCGTGCAACATACTGGCAGTTATTATTTCCTAACTTATAAAGTAGTTCGCAGCTCCTGACTGCCGTAAAAGAGCTCGGTCCGTTATACCCCAAGGACCCCCAGAATGCCCCAAGCGCAGCTGTGACGCAAAAAAAGCTTCAAGGTGAAGCGGCGGCGATCAAAAACCAGCGCTCCAATTCCAAGAACTTCGTCTCCAACACCGTAGCCGATCCACGAGTCACAATTCAAGTAGCTTGGCTTCCAGACAACGACCGTCTGACACAGAAACGTACACAGAATTTCAGTTCCGTTAAGTTGCGGAAGGTGGGGGGAGGGAGTTATAACCTCTTTGCCTACTATTTACTTCCAGATTCTTCCCTTTTGTTGATCCCTTCAACATCCTGCTTTCGTCACTTGCTTGAAATAAAAACCGCTCGCGATATTGGAACGTGTCTCAAAAAAAAATGTCTTAAGAAATTTTTGAACGTTGTTCATGGTAGTAAAAGTTTATTTTTTTCATGTGTTATGATGATTTTAGTGGGAATTGTTAAATGTCGTGAATCTTATAGGGCAAATCTTAAATAAACTTAATGCTTCTAGGTTGGGACTGAACAAACATTTTCCTATTTCAATGGCCCGTAATATATTGACAAAATAGATCAACGTTTTTTTTTTCAAGGCTCGAACGGAGGCACTAGACAACTATCAGTCTCGCATAGTAGTTTAGTAATAATAATAAATGCCTCTATGGTAGAATGCTCAATACAATTTCAGAACACTGAATGTTTTTTTTTTCTTTTCTCTATATTATGGACTATACTATATACCTGATATTTTCATTTTCTTCGGTTATCATAAAAAAATATCAGGTGGTAACACATTACCGTAAAAAAACCACGTTAAACAAATAAAACTATTAAGTAATTTATGTATTTTTCTTCTATTAATTATTTTAATTCATATATTTAACACCATCATAAACATTTCAATTAATACATACTTGATCATAAGTATTAACGCTGTCTATGAATTCACATAAGAACTAGCTAGCTACAGAAGTGCTATATGCCGTGTAGATTTGAAACACTGCTAGGGTGCATGGGCTGAGCTGCCTCCCGCTGATTGGTGAAGCGGCAAGCCACGCCCAGCCCGTGCAACGGTCGCAGATAATTCTACGAAAAGAAGTGACTTTATCTTTATTCATTGCAAGGCACACAGCAGGACCTTCCCGCTTATCGCTCCTTTTCCCCCCCCCCCCCCCCCTCCAACATCGCGCGCTGCTGACGTCACGTGGAGGATTCAGACCTAGCTTGTCGCTTGCTAAGCCGTACACAACTCGTCATTGTGAAGAAAGTAATTAACCAAACTGCACGAAATTTTTAGTTTATATTTATTAATATCTATAGCCGCCAATGGTTCAGTTGTTACGACCTTAAAAACTTTAATACGGCAGTAAAAAAAAAAATAATACACGGTAAAGTGTTTTTAAGGTCTATGAAAAGCTTTCGTACAATTTTTGTTTCCAAATGATTTTGTATTCCTGATTACTCTAACAATGTAATGCAAGAAAACCAAATCTGCATCAAGGGTCAAATATCAAATCGAAGTTTACTAAATATTGATAAACATAACTATTTCCTCGCAATTGTCTTGTATGTTTTCAGGTTCCACTCGCTCTCGCACATGCACAATGAAAAATAACTTTTGAAATTGCTGTTTATAAAAATGCCCCTTATTTTTAATTTCGATAAAACCTAAGTTTAACAACATCGGGTATTTATATGAGTGGCTGAGCCAAATATGTTTATTTCCAGCAAAAACAAACACAATGTCGTCACGAGCATTTATTTTTTGTACGATAGGCCTTACTTGTTTCAAAGAATTTTTAAATCACAGGACGTGATCAAAGATAACTTTGTTTTTAAATTTCTGTAAAATTAGTTTGGGAAATCGTATTGCCTGATTGTAAAAAGAGCTAATATTTAAAAACCATACGTACCGGTACAGCCTCTGCTCTCGACAATTTGAGTTCATCTATGTTTTCATTTTATGCTCAAAGTAATTACTAAAAAATACAAATTAAAATTTAGTATTTGTTTCTGAAAATTGAAAACCTGTTATAGTGTGAATGTTATAACAGTCAGCATAAGCCAGTGGTAAAAATTATAAAATCATAAGTATCCAGTTTTGGCAAAAGCTTGAGTCTATTTTCAACAGATAACGAAATTATATTCTTCTAATTTCCATATATATGCCAAACTAATTAAATGTTCGTATACACGTGGTCAAATATTAATATTATTTCAAATTGGCTGGTGATAGTGTTAGAGAGTAAATTAATTTGAAAAATCAATCATTAGAATGGATGGTACTGTAAGAGTGCATATAGTTTTACATTTATAATGTTACTAGATAACCCGCAGCTCCACTCGTGCAATTTCCTGGTATTTCACCATATTAAGATAAGCATGTGATTAACTACAAACGATGTTACCAAAGAAATATACAAAATGAAATGTCAGGGAACCAGTAGAATTAATTCATAGCAAAAACATTTAAACCTGTTATTTTATAAAACTGTAATGCACAAGTCTGTTAAATAAATATTTTGTGTGTATTAAGTACCTGATTTTATAATGTTTTATTTTACTTTATTTGAAAACACATTTAACTTTGATGAAATCACACTTACCTCTTTTAATTTCATAGGGTATCTTGGTTAAAACATTGCCTAAACATGGGCTTATTTTACTTTAAAATTAAATTATGCTATGGTTTACACTTACACTTTTATTTATTTTGGGTATAACTATGCTCAGAAAAATTAAACATTTAAACCTTATTACACACACCTAAATTATTTTAGAATTTTTTTAAACACTCCGAATCTTTTTTGAAGTGAAAATTTCTTTAGACACGTTGGGCGATTTTCGGATGGGAAAATCCTAGAAGTCCCCTTCACCGACATACTACTGGTGCGGCAGCAACCTGTAAACACGTATAGGGCCTACGCATATACACACAAATACATTGTATATAGCTTTTGCCCGCAGCTTCGCTCGCGTTAATGTAGATTTTGTCAATCAATTCCGGTTTTCGGTCGACACAGGAAGCATTAATTGAAAAAACGATTAAATTCAATAAATAAATAGCTATTGGTAGCTATTTGTAGGAATATATTTATTGTAAAAATATATTAAAAAGCATTTCACGCTTTTTAACTTTGTCGGTATTATGGCTAAATATATAATATTTTAATTTTATTAAACTATAATTTATTTCTGGATTATAGTTACCTTATGTCATTTTCTGAACCACTGACGTGTGTGCAAAATTTCATGATGATCGGTTGAGTAGTTAAGGCGTAAAAGCGCAACAAGCAAACAAAATCACTTTCGTATTTGTAATATTAGTAAAGATGTTGTGCGCAGCAAATTCGTGATAACTGAATGGGTGCATGTTTCTGATTACTTATATTTCTAGCTGACGAATAACTAGCTGTGTTTGGATGCAAAAATTGACGTAATAAAAGGTGGTTATGTTTGTAATTAATGTTTAAAATTGTATTTCAAACTTTTCCAGTGGATTTCAACAATGAAACAGCATTAAAAATAAAAAAGAAAAAAAGAAAAGAAAATGTATTGTTGAAATCCATGCAAACTAACTAAACATTTAAACATTTCATTATTAAATTTGAAATGATATTGCATTGTTGTAATACATGCAAAGTATTAAAATATATATATATATATACAAACATAAACTGAAATAAAGTAAATTCAACTTATTTCGTATTGAAACCACTATTGGTTTTTATGCAGCGTTCCCGACTGTCTCGCTTTTCCCCCTCCAAAATCGCGCATACGTTTCTTAGGAACTTTGCTAAAAAGCATATTTCGAGAGTTTTTGTAACGCGATACCATCGTGCAAGTGCGAGCGCGCGCGAAACTCGAAAACATACAAGACGATTCTGAGCAAACGGCTATATCCATCAACGATTATAGTAAACCTCTTTTTGATATTTGATCCTTAATGCATATATCGCATTATTTTATTACATTTCTAGTGTAGTCTGGAAAGAAATATCCTTCGATAACGAACATTGTCCCAAATCACACGCCAAACCTTAAAATCACTGTGTGACGTATTATTTTTTTTCTGCCGTATTATATGGAATGAGGCATTAAAAACTTATCCATTACAGGCTATGTACATTAAGGAATAGAACCTAAAAAAAAATTAATTTGTTTGGACGTTTAGTTTCTTCACAATTACGAGTTTATTTTATCGCGGCATACTGCTGCCTTGGCCGGGCAATACTAGCCTTATCTCAGTCCTCCAAGTGACGTCAGACGCCTTCAGCCAATGAATGCACATTGAACGGGAATGACCTACCTTATATACTCTAAATACCTACCTTGGGCCCACAGCAGCATATGGGTTCAAGTCTCTCCCGCGATCCCGCTAGAGAAACAAATTTGAACACCGCCTTATAAGCAACCCAGTATCATCCTTCCACAGACACCCACACATGAACTCTATATCACAACAAGAGGCAGTGGGCGGGTCCTTGGTTCGATGCTCGGTTCTGGCACACGGACCACGAGCCCCTCAGTGGCTGCGATGACAACACTGTGTCGCAGTGTTGCCTGATCGAGCAAACAGTCCGAGCAACGCTAGCTCCCTCGTGCAGGCAACAGGCGGGAGACTGTGTGGCTGGGAAGCGCTAAGTTTTAAATATAAAGAAAACATTGAAATATCTTAAACATAGTAAAAAAAAAAGTAATTTTACAAACATTCCTGGTTAATAATTTATGGAAATGCTGTATTAACAGACAGGCGTATTGAGAATGCACAGTTTCAATTTATTATACTTTGGAATATTTGTTGACATTGTTGTATCATCTTTGTGGCAATGGAATAAGCACGGCTGCCGTGTGCACATGTGCAGACGTGTGTACGTGTGTTTTTTTTCTTTCCTATAGTCGAAACTGAGGTTATGGTTTTCAACACTCATACTTTTCGGCTATGCAGTTTTAAATTTTTGAAACAAAAGATAAAGAACTTTAACATTGTGTTTTAGTTGTTCCGTATTGCAATATATATGTATGTATGTATGTATGTATGTATGTATGTATGTATGTATGTATGTATGTATGTATGTATGTATGTATGTATGTATGTTTATAATATCTTACACATTTGTGGCGAATATTCCCAGCATCAAACGATCACACACACACACACAGAGAGAGAGAGAAAAATCAAGTTTACCAACTTTTACTTTCGAAACTTTAACGACTTTTAGGTTGTTAGGTTGCCTATGAAAAGCGCACAGTTCGCTGATTTCCAAAGAAAATAAGAGCGTTAGTTACGGCATTGTGCTGCTGGCTCTGCCCGAGCGAGACGGCGTGGCTGCTGAAGGCCGAGTTCCGCCGAGGTCAGCTCGTCTCGTCTAGCGAGCATGGCGGGTTCTCTCCGGTTCCTCCAGTCCCCGCACCAATATTCCCCCTCCAGCGCCAAGGGTCTCACAACCGCCAAGCGCCAGGCAGCGACCCTTTCATCGCGTGCTGGAATCCTACATACTCACTCTCTGACTGCAACGCCAAAGATATATGCATACCGCGGAGACATGCGTATCACAACGCACAGATATTAACCTACTACATAGATATGTCTGTAAAATAGAAAATGAAAGTGTAAGGCTGGGTTCACAATTAAAAAAATTAAGCGAGTGCATAGCAAGCCGTTCACACGAACTGTGCACACGGCCTGTGCGAACTGCGAAATCGGTTCACAATTGAATTCTTACTGTTAAATTTCAGCCAATTAAATTTCGCGAACTATGCGACATCTGTTTGCAGTGTTAGTAAATAAACATATTAACATTCAAAATAACGATAATACTTTTATTATCGCGACATTTTCTTACCACAATATGGTTAATAAATATAAACATATTTCTAGTCCCGCCAAAAAAGCACCCTACTCTTCTCTCATTGGCTGTTGTGCCATGCGTACGCGACCGAAATAAAATATATTCATTTCACTCCTATGCGCACGACCTCGCTCCAATGCACACGACCAACTTTCTGCTATTGTGAATCGTTAGGTTAGGGAACATGGCGTTCATATCCTATGCACACGATCTACTGTTACTGTTACTGTTATTTTTTTCAATTGTGAACCCAGCCTAACAATAAAGTAACATTTGATATACAGCTACATAATTAGAACACGCTTTAGTTATTAATTTAAAGTACGTATTAGTTATATTCATCACTTTTCAATGGGCGCCTTACGAACGACAATGCTTAAAATTACTATAAAAAATCTTATATCTCATAAAGGTTAACTGTAAACGAAAAACGGTGAATTTTTTTCTTTTTTCTTTTTAGGAAATCTAATTTTGCGTCGCTGGGAATATTTGGATGATATTTTGAATTTTGTAGTAAAGCCCTTTATAAAATATTTTTTTTATTTTTTTAATATGCTTATATATTTTAAGTTTATAATTTTTTTAAACGTTGGTAATATTTTTATACTTAATATATATTTGTATGCCCAAAATTTTTTGGCAGGTTTGCTTTTGAATTTTTAGATCAAATTCTTCTTTTATGATCACTTAATTTCTTGCTGATAAAATTATAGGTTAATAGCACAGATTAAAGTGTTTGTTGTATTCATCATTATTCAATGGCCGTCTTAGGCGCCTATATTAAAGATATAGGCTCCCTGCTCTTTCCTATGTGTGCTCGAATACATCAGAGAAAACACCCGTTTTAGTACACGTTATAGTCTAAACTCGTACATACAAGTGCAATGCCTGTTAAATACTATTCGTAATCAGACACTTGTAATAAATCGCGAGTGGTTTGTAAATGGCCTAGAGTTCTGTACAACGTTTGTGTCTACATATTTTTCGACGAAGTGAAATGCACCATAAGTATGCTTTTCTAAAACGTGTTAAATTTTTCAGCTTGTAGGTAATTAACAACCCGATTTCAATACTTTTAATTTATAATAACATATTTTGATTAAAAGAAAAATGGAAAAATATATTGCAAAAGATTACACCAAATGTTTAAGAACGGAATGTTTTGAACAAATTTCGTAATGGTTTTATACATTTTACGGGTACTGTAAACACATATTTTTGTCCATTCCGGAGTTTTCTGCCAACCAGCGTGAACTAACGCCACTGTTAGAATTATTCAAAACACGGAATCATCAGGGATCTTAGAGTGAAAGGCAAATAGCAAAAAGGACTGTGCCTATGTATAGATGTTTTTACAACGTTTTAACTTGCTTTCTTGTTTGTCTGTTTGTCAGCTCAGTACAAGTTTTGCAATCGGTTTTAAACTATATTTCCAATGAGCTAACGACTTTAAACTTTAAACATCTCAGAACTGAATGTCAATGCAATATTAACTCGCTTTCTTGTCTGTCGAGTACAAATTTTGCAATCGATTTTAAACATAGTAATAAAAAACAGAAAATAATTATTTCAATTAAAACAAAACATTTGGTTGTCTGTAAAGTCGGTTTACGGACGATAGTTTAAAGTGACAACGGCTTAACAAAACATTGATGAAATGATTGCACTCTTTTATGAATAAAATTGAATCATTTTTATTGAATTATCACTATTTTGTATGGCTACAAAGGAGTGAAATGAAATCTACAATTTAATTGATAAATTAACTTTTATTTGCACTCATTAATTCAAATATGTTTATTACTTTAACGAACAGATTATTTTAACTATAAATTTTATACATGTTTGCTATTTAACTTCTTCCAATCTGTGTTATTCTGTTAAGGATAGGACGATGATAGGAAAAGTAGGAAACGAATGGGAGTGTTTCAAGTTTAATGTGCCTCGAGAAAAGTCAAATCGATGGTTGTTCCAATCGAGTGGAAGAGAGATAGATGCGGCGCAAGCGTACAATGAGCGTAACGGGACAATGAGCGTAAGGGAACCATGAGTCATCCTTTTTCGTGCGTGCAGCCGGCGTTCATCGATTTATTAGACGTTGTCACGTCAAAAAAAAAATAGTGAGCGAGTGTTTGAGTACTCGCCAGTGATGTGTAAACATCTGGCCTCAGCCGAGCATGTCGCTGATCGCTGCGTGTATCTCCGGACAGTGACAGAAGGTAAAATAGGCCAGCACGAACACACGACCACAGAGACAGTTATCCATTTGATCACTTCTACCCGAGCAATTACCGAGGTTAAATAACCCTTCCGTTATAGGTAAGACTGACATTGAATTTAAGTCTTCAGTGGCGGACGCAAGGGGAAATTATTAAAAAATTACGATATTTCAGTGGTGACAATGGTCATGTCATGGCCCGGAACAACAAGATATACAGGAAGTGACGCATGTTGAGATTGATAATGTGACAGTCCAAACCCCTTGTTTTTGACGTGAGTTTTTTTTTAATACGCACATTCATATTTATTTTTCAAATTCGCCCCCCCCCCCCTTCCCGCCCCCGAAAAAAAAAACCGTATCCGCCATAGGCGTAGGGTAATGGTGGGTAAGAGTACGCACCTAGTGAATTTTCAGTTACATCGGCGGAAGAAGAGAAGATACAGGTTTCAAAAAAAAAACATAATATTCTTTATTTATTTGCAAATCATTGTAGAAAGTATTAATTATTTGTTAATCACTATACACGAATTAAAAATAAAAATTAAAAACATGTTAATCGCGTACTCTTAGCCTACTGGGAGGGTTAAGAGTACGCACTACCAGTAATCGCAAACAAATGGCCCACAACCTTCGTAAGCGGAGCAGTCCTCGTGCCACCAGTCCTTGCAGATACCACACTGAATCCAGTTCTCAGAATAAGAATTTCCACATCCTGGGCAATTAACGGAATCTTCATTATCTTCTTTGGAAAGGATCGCATGCGCCGAACTCGTAGATGCGCATCGGTAATCATTTTCAAATTGCATTTCTTTAGGCCTACTTACATTCGATTTCTTCTTTGTGGGATTCATATTCTTCTCACTTGCCTTTTCTGCCTTTTTGAGTGCTCTTTCTGCTTTTGCCATCTCTAATTCCTTTTTCTGTCTATCTTTTTCTTCCAAGGCATTTTTGAAAGGTGAATTGGTTATTATTTCGGACTTCTGTGGTGGTCTTTTCCTTTTATGATTTGCAGTGTTTTTTCTCTTATTCGTGGAAGCGGAACAATTGAATGAATGCTTATAGTTATTTTTTTTCATTGTAACTTTCTGAAGGCATAAGATCTTCATTTGGTAGGCCTGATGAGTTGCCATCCAGAACACCTTGATTAGAGCATGTATAGCTGGTAGACCTTCTGCATTGGGGGGTTGTTTAGCACATGGGTTATCATATTCAGTTGGTAGTCCTTCATTTAGTGGTTGTTCATCATGTCGATTAGCAGACTCAGTTGGTAGTCCTTCATTTAGTGGTTCTTCAGCACGTCTATTAGCAGAATCAGTTTGTTCTTCTTCAGTTAGTGGTGTTTCAGCACTTGGATTAGAAGATTCCGTTGAAACTTCGTTCAGTGGTCGATCGGTCTCTAATGAAGATGCAATTAGTTCATCAGTTATTACATCGGGACTAAATGGTTCGATTCCCGTAACTTCAAAAGCTTTTTCTGCAAGCTTAACTCTTGCAGTAGCAGCGTAGTCTTCTTTAAAAATTCCTGCTGAATCGGTAAGTCTTATTACTTCTCCTGGATGTTGAACAAGCCATTTCTCGGCTTCAGTTGCATACGCAGCTTTGAGATTTTTTTTCGAGGGGGGGGGGTTTTCTGACTTTTAAGAAAAACTGCATTAACATTAAAAAATAATTGTTTATAATATTCTTTTTTTAGCTTACAAATTATTTACAGATATTTTTTTTTTTTTTTTTTTTTTTTTTTTTTTTTTTTTTTTTTTTTAGTAACCCCATTCTCCGGGTCGATGTGGATGTTGTAGTGGACATTCATGAACCAACCACTGCAATTCAAATTTGTTTACCGTTAACTTACCAATTGCGCTGCTTGGTGACGTTCTCTCTTGTCGCTCGGTTTGAAACTTCAGAAAATAAGTTTCGAATGACATGAGTGTTCATAATATTCTTGCCTTTATTTCGGAGGGGGTTTGAACACCCAAATCACCCCCCTTGGGTACGCCTATGGTATCCGCCACTGATTGTCTTTGGAGATAAAATTAATTGATCTACCTCTGACAATGTGTTATGTTTGAAAAGTAATTCTAAACTATAAATAACTGCACACAAATATTTCCATATTTAAAAAAAAAACTGTTTCTACCTCTTCGATCATCTGGCTATTTGAAAAGCATGTTAAAAATAAGAAAAACCATCTTTAGACGATAAAGAAGTTTGTGCTGTGTTCCTGCAGGGTGCAGTTGGTGAACAATCAGCCTGTTCTTAGTCGTTCTGATCAGATCTAATTAAAGAAGGATCAAAGTTCGCTGCACTCCAGACGTTTTATGAATAGCGTATGCAGCCCATAGAGAATGCACGGTTAGCATAGGCGTGCCTACAGAGGGGGGGGGGGGGGGGGGCAGGTGGGCCATGCCCCCCCCCCCCCCCCCCCCAAAGTAATCACTCAGATCGGCATTTTCTCTAATGCGTTCGTTAATATTCGTACATTCCTGGCACTGTGTGTTGCAGCGTGCTAATTAAAAAAATATTTTAAAACATTTTATCGTTCTGGAAATACAGCCGCCTTAGTTTATTTAAAACACGAGGTCCCTTAAAATGGCCAAGCAAAAAAAAATTTTTTTTAAAGAGGTTTGTTAAAGTTCTGTTGTCTGAATTGCTGTGTTTGCATTCACTACAAAAAATTTCATTTCAAGGTAGATCTGGACCAAGCTATTGGAAAATTCGAGGGGAGAAAATGTGTAAGTATCCTTTAAACATTGTCTATGGAAAATATATATATATATATATATATATATATTCAAGATTGTTAAAATTATACGGATATAAATAGGTATTAACTAGTAAACATATCTCGTTGACACTGCACAAAAATATAAACACGGCAATGAGTGAATGTATTTGGGCTATTTAACATTCTAAATTCAGCTTCTGATTTAAAAATTTAGCAGGGCCCCCCCTAATGGAAATGTCTGGGCACGCCTATTACGGTTAGTGAATGTAGAAAACGGCCAAACACATAGTAAGGTCTGGAGACTTCCTATCCTCCTTGGCGAGACCCGTCCGCTTATTGGAGCTCACTGAGCCAACAAACTAAAGGCGCTAATAGTTCAGTTTTGAACTTCAACAGCTGGCGTGGCCTTGAATTTGTAACGCGCTATCCTTTGGTACGTCTGTCACGTCTTGTTTTGAAGTTTTCAAGGATCTCGATGTCTTCTTTTCGAATATTCAGCCCAGACAAGGCCGGGTACTTTAGCTAGTAATAAATAAAATTAGAAATTATCATAAGTAATTAAAAAAATTGTTTGTTTGAGTATTTTCAGAGTTATTAAAATTAATAAGCAATATCTGCAAGAAGTTTATAACAAAAATATAAACATTTTACATCTCCTGATGGTTTAAACCAAGCGCGCGTTTTTGTGTGCGTGTGTGCGTGTGTGCGTGTGTAAACTTTTTGCGTTGTCGATGGTTTTGGGGTCTGTGGACCATGAAACGAAAAAAATAAGTAAAAAAAATTTCCGAAAGTCGCGCACCATGTTAACGGCTACAATAGGTAGTTTTTTTTTTTTTTTGAAATCTACTCTAATACACACGAGAAAAGCACACGAAATATTTCACTTTGCAGCCATGGTTATTTCACTGCTACCAAAATTATTTTAACATTGGCAAAAATAATTCCAAAGTATATTTTGCTATTGTAATCAATACACCACTACGTTGATTCTGAAAAAAAATATGTTCGTAAATATATTTTTTTATTTGTGTAATTATGTTTAAGAAATTTCTGTGTTTCTTTACATTTACGACTTTTTTTTTGACGTGACAACGTCTAATAAATCGATGAACGCCGGCTGCACGCACGAAAAAGTGTCCCGTTACGCACATTTCCCCATCACGGTGTGTCCCGTTACGCTCATTGTCCCGTTACGCTCATTTTACGCTTGCGCCACATCTATCACTTCATCAATGTTTTGTTATGACGTTGTCACGTTAAACTATCGTCCGTAAACCGACTTTACAGACAACCAATTTTTTTTTAATGTTTGCATTTCTCACACGCACAGTTTTTTAGTGGCCGTGTTCCGCGTGTGCGATACAGTCGCGCACGCCAAGTGACCCGCGGCCGGCGGTGTTTGTTCCGGCGGCCGCCAGGGGCGCGGACAGCGCAAACAGCAGCGGCACGCCATCTCGCGGCCCGGCGCCGCGACTCCGCCAGTTGCTGGCTCGTGGTACACACACACAGCGAGGTGTGCACAGCTCCGCAGTTTCAAAACCAGTGGCGTGTGTCCGCGACCATCACCTGCGAACACGCTCAGGACAGATCAGCTCTTCTGTTTCTGTTTTCAGGTTTTAAACTTTTTTTTTGAATGGTGAAAATGGCTAAAACCGCGTATAATCGGATTATTTAATAGGGACTTGCATTACCAAGGGCGTCGCCAGGGGGGTGGCGGACAGGGGGGGGGGGGCAGCTCCCCCCCCCCCCAGAGCCATAGATTCAAACAAGTGTAGCCAAATGCAAAAAAAAAAAATACATATTTTCCCACAACTTGCCCCCCCCCCCCCCCCCCCCCCCCCAGGCCATCGGCTGTCCATTGACTGGCGACGCCCTTGTGCATTACATTTATCTTAGTTTCTCCTCCATACAGTGCTATGGTTACCGTGCAAAGCTAATAGTGGCCCTTATCCACAGCCTTGAGATTAGAGGCGACACCGCGCTAAAAGCACCAGCGAGCGTCGCCCTTATCATCCCGCCTCGCCGACACAGATAAACCCCTGTCAGGCGGAGCCTCTGATTGGATACTTCTTTTTCTAGCGGTATTTTTTTGTGGCTCAAGGTCCTTCAGATAAAATGTGGACTAATCGCAGAAAAAAGAATTAAAAGTGTTCGAGTTCTATTCTATTGTGAAATACATCAGCAACTATTTCCTCCCCTAAGAATAACTTGCAGTGAAAGATGTAGGTATTGTTTGAAAGGGACCTTGTGAAAATTGGCCACGTTAAGTGTACAGACACGTACAAGGTACAGCAGCCTTGTCTCAGATTTTTTTCTCAGTCTAAGTAGGTACAAAAACCTTTTTACTATTTGTTATGTTTCGTTCAAAGTGACACAGTTAGTAGAGCCAATTATTCCCGGATTCATTCCACTCCATGCTAGACTCAACTTGGACATACATAACCAGCAGAAGTCCTGCCATTTTTTATTTATTTACCCCTGTTTTTGTATAATAGATGGTTTGTGTGTTATCTAGTATCTATAAAGCATTTGAAACGGTATTCCATTTTAAACTCACTCACCAAATACTCATCACAGTCACAATCACCATTTGTTGTTATTGAGAATTAAGGACAGTAAAAAAAAATCACAATATACCAATTTTCATGGCGAACTGTTGAACGGAATAGAAGTTAATGCACTGCAGCGCCATCTAGCGGCGAGTTACAAAAAAATGGTCAGCATAAAAACCTTCTCCGTGAAAAGAAAAAAACCCTACGATGTGCCAACTTTCATAGAGATCGGTCAAACAGTGTCGGAGTTTATCAACGTCATACATATAAACAATCATATTTTTTACGTAAAGATCAAGCCTTTTCAGACAGCTTACTGTTCGACAACAATGTCACGTCTCTTTGGCGGACCACACGTCATTGTAACTGGTTCGGGGTCGTGGAGAGGGGACGATAGAATTTTATCAGGATTTTAAAGCAGAAAATAATATGCATTTTAAGAAATCGTAAAGCAAAGGGTACCTTTCCAGTTTATTTTCTGCTGTGCCATTTTACAGAAAATCTTGAAAGGTACCCTTTCCGAGGGGATAACCTTTCCAGTGCATATTTGCATTAAAACCGAAACATTTTAAGAAATCGGATAAAGGGCACCTTTTCCAGTTTCCACCCAGCTACACTACCGCCACAATATAGCCCCCGGTAGAGAGCGCTGCAGTCGTGAAGCAGGTGAGACATGTGCACGTGTGCTCCACGAGAAGCAGCAAGGGTGATCGTGGCTGTGGTTCTGCGTGCTTGCAGACGGACTGCCCATGGACAGAGTGAAGAACTACTGCCTCAACTCCTCGCTGCACGGCCTCAGGTACATAGCGGAGCCGGACAGCCACTGGATAGAGCGGTGAGTCACACACCCCCGCATGACGTGTACACACAGTTTTATAGACTACAAAAAAGTGTACAATAAAATAACTGCACATTTTTACTCATATTTTTTGAGCTCACTCATTATCAGTACTCATCAGGTCACGGGCGTAAATCCTGTGTCTGTCTGTGTGTGTGTATCCTGGTATTTATAAAATACTGACTTGTACAATATTTTTATTTCATACTTTTAACTATTTTCCCATGCTTGTGGTTCAGTACCTACTGTTCCAGAATAAACTCGTTTCCTCTACTTGGTTCCCCACTTAAGGCCATGGCCGGGTGTGTGTTACTGACTCAAATAAACTCGCTGTTGACGAGAGGTTTAACGAAAGTAAAAAAAAAAACTTATATATAACTCTCAAACCAGCATAACTACACTACCTGTCAAAAATCGACAATTCCAGTTGCATAGTAAACTGACTCAAATATATAGGTGAGGTAGCAATCTCCAAAACACGCAAAAGAGAGAATGATAATAAAACATAAGATATTCAAACAAACCAACATAAAAACAAGTAGGATGAAAAATACATTACAACATCAATAAATGCACATTTTCACACAAACCACTAGTAAACATGCTAAAGTATCATGAAGGGTTAGTAATAACCACAAGCTGTCTAAAATAAGGATTTACCCTAATCATCTATAATACAGTCAGTGACATAAATTAAAAAGAAATATTTATGCACTCAAAAAGAACATATAACAGTACATAACAGCCACAAGCAACTAAAACTACAAAAAAAAAAAAAAAAAAAAAAGAGTGGTAAACATTTACCAATAAAGTAAAATACTTAAAATTAAAATAAGGACCATATGTGCTAGATTACAGCTTCAGCCTTCAACATATGAACATCTGTAAACAATGCAAAATCATCACGACCTAGTAATATCACTAGGAAGACCCATCCCAGAACTCGAACACAGACTCTCCAGACTGAGAGTCCACTGTCATACCACCATATCTGCATGAAAGAGAGTGTCACACTGTGCCGCCCCGAAAATGGAGACTGCAATGCCGATAGAAATGCCTAAAAATGACAGGGGAGTTGAAAGGTGTGAGGAAGAGAGGTAGGAGGAGGTTAGGGATGATGGAGTGAGCGAGGGTGGAGGGAGAGGGGGTGTTGGGCGGGAAGAGGATGGAAGTCATGTAGCGCGTCTCAATCATCTTTGATTTGGGAAATATTTGTCCCAGAACCAACTCGCTCCCCCTACCGAACCTCTTGCACTTAACCATCCTAGCATTTGGTTGGGGCGACTTGAGGAAAGCACGGAAAACCTAAATGTCAGGATGGTTGTACCGGGACTCGAGATGCGAGCCTGTGTGCCGCGGGAGGCAGGGTGTTCTGGGTGTGCTGCTGCCTGGCGTCGTGGCTGTACGCGGCCCGCATCATCGCGGAGTCGCTGGCGCAGTACAGCGCCGGCAGCATCAGCTTCGTGGTGGAGACCACGTACCTCGAGTGGAACACCGAGTTCCCCTCGGTCAGCGTGTGCCAGAAGGAGGACCTGGGTGGCGCGGAGTCCTACCTTCTCAGGCTCGTATCTGCATGGCACTTGGGCCTTGTTCCCACACGCTGCGCTTGGGTCTTGTGCCCACACGCTGCACTTGGGCCTGGTTCCAACACGCTGCACTTGGACCTTGTTCCCACATGCTGCACTTGGGCCTTGTTCCCACATTCTGCTCTTAGGCCTTGTTCCCACACGCTGCACTTGGGCCTGGTTCCAACACGCTGCTCTTGGGCCTTGTTCCCACACGCTGCACTTGGGACTGGTTCCAACACGCTGCACTTGGGCCTGGTTCCCACACGCTGCACTTGGGCCTTGTGCCCTGTGCCCACACGCTGCACTTGGGCCTTGTCCCACATGCTGCACTTGGGCCTTGTGCCCACACGCTGCACTTGGGCCTTGTTCCCACGGCGCATGGCTGGGCGAGCCCGGTCTGCAGTTCGTCGCACCTCGAACCATGGGAATGCGTGTACTCGTTACTGCTCGAGGTGACTTGGGAATATTCGATGAATACCCGACTAGTGGATCGATGGTCAACCAGCTTAAGTATGGCACTCAGTGCACCATTTTGCCAAGCCAATTATCATACGAATGCTGCGAAGTCGAAATTCGATGGACCGAAAGTCCACAAGTAAAAACCTCGAACGACCTTAAGCTCACAAAGCCACTTGCTTTGGGACCAAGCACTTACACTGAATACAAATAAGCCAAAATACATTTTTAAAGATATGCAATGGTTTAAGAAACTGAAGGCAACCCCTCCCCTTTGTTGGTCCTTATTCCATCCTATTCCACTGGTTAAAATGACGCCTTCGTCTTGTAAAAGCTGTATAATTGTCGTGATTTCCAGTAGGAAATCTACCACCCAGCTAGACTCTCGTAAGCATACCCTACAAAACAGTTAACTGTTCCAAGATGCCAGCTTTCTCTTTGACTTGAACCACACATAACTCATTCAACCGAATCTGAATATTTATCATTGACTCCATCTCTTCTAAGGCAGCCTGGAGGTGAATTGCACCAATACATTTTACTGTCTCTACTCTAGCAGTGCTTAGAGAAAGACAAGCAGAATGATCTGTCGGCTAGACTGGATAGTGCTTGTCTTTCTTGAAGCCCTAGTAATTTCTTCATTGGCTGAGAGATGATATTTCAGTCATGAATGGCTTTAACCTGACTGACTGCTAGTTTGGACAGTAGCTTGGAGTGTCTTGGTGCATGACTCACATTGAGTGAGTCTACAGGAATACGTGAAGACAGACGCGGTATTATATCGGGTCACGTGGCCAGTTTCATCATGCACTAATCATATTTCCTTTGTGACAAACAGTAGACCAAGTGGTTAAATTCCCTCCACCTCCCTCCACCAGATCCCCGAAATGAAATTCTGTGTACACTCATGACCCCAATCTCTTGGGATCTACCATTTACATTTTAGAAAATATAAACCCTCACGACCATATTAGCATAGTTTTTCAGCTTTCTAAGGAACAGCAACATGATAAATAAATGAAGTTATTTCAAGTTTTGATAGTTTCAAAGCCAGCTACAGAAAGTAAAGTATGTGCAGTTTATCCGAAAGTTTGGCAACCTATGAAAACATCCACAAATAAATGGAAGAGGGTATTATATTTTAAATTAGAAATATATATATTTTTAAATAATTGAAGTTTTCTTTTATGTTAATCAGAAAATAAACACCTTGACTACCATTTGTTATCCTTGTTCAAGGATGAATTCAGCTATCTCCAGACTTTCAGGGACTTTCTGGGACGTTGATGTTGAATGTTGGCCGCAGGGTGAAGCCCAACGCCAGCGAGGACGAGTTGTTCTCCGAGACGCTTGTGGTGAACGAGATAGCCTTCTTCATGGGCATTGGCGATGAGATGAGCAACTGCGAGGACATCGACTGTCCCGCCGACGGCATGAGGGCCATAGCCGACCAGGTGAGGGCCGAGACCCGAGTGAAGGCGGGAGACTGTGGCGAGAGGCACCAGGCAAACAAAGAGTAAAACGAAATGGCAATTACGAAAATATGAACGAAACACAAATGAAGTTAATTGCGAACTCTAAAAATTATTATTTTTAATGATACTATGAAACTGATATTTTAGGGCCAAAAATAATACTGTAATGGTAATTAAAATAATATTTCGACTCCAGCTGCAGATACAGGAATTTACCAGTTCTTGTTCGTCGATGTAACAATGAAAAGTTTTTTTTTGTTGAATGCGAGTCTTACTGCAACTGAAGTTAATATTTTATATCTTGTTCGTCTTTTAATTATGAGAAAATAATTGAGGTGGACTCAGTCGTGGTCAAACCGCAGGGGTTTATATGATAACATTGTGCACTTTAGATTTATTTTGGGGATTGTAGTTGAAGTCAAACGACACAGAGATCATTCGTGCCTGTAGATCCCATCGTCGTTGCACTTGGAGGTCTCTGAAGGGCTCTGGCTCCTCCAAACTCTTTGTCAGACTTTGTCAGATACTTTAACACTTGCACTACTAACAGTTGAAAAGGTCTCCACCGCTGATCTTTCGATACTGGGCCTTTTGGCATTTTGAGTTCCTCTTTGACCGTCCTTTCTTCGGCTTTTGTTTCCTTTTGGCACTGAATGCCTCTTCGTAGCATACACATTCAATGACATTATTTCAAAATTTCCAGTTTTTATACTAAAATTAATAAAATCTAAGTTATTGTTGTTTAGGCAAAAACCGTTTCAAGTCCGAGTAGAACCTCTCACGGTTTTGCCATCAACACCTCGCTTAGTGTCTTAGCTTCTCGCGATCGCTATATTTACATCTCTTTCGCAAGCACCCGCGAAGACGAGGATGTCGGCAGCACAATCTTTTAAGGAGATGCTAACCGGATCCAGTCATTCACTTGCTGTTCGGTTCCTTACTTACAAAATGATTGCCTCATGAATAGGTTGCAACATAAATTTCGACCTGACTACCAAATCGAACGTACAAACGTTTTCTCGTCAAAACTTATAATTTTTCAACATGAGAGTTCTAAAAAGAAATATTTGAGTGTACTACATTTATGTGACTATCACACTCAATATTTTTCTAATAAGTTGGGCACAGTGCAGTTCCAAGACACCTTGTTCTATCTTGTCTTGGGCACGTGTGGAGCGCAGCCAGGATTCTGTGAAGGAAGGGTTCCAGTATAAACATTTTATAATTTTAATAAGCAAGTTTTTTATAATATAATTTTAAAAGAAAATTTATCGTCACTTTGAAAGCCCAGAAAATAGTAGATTATTAGAACGCCAACGATTACACACAGCAATTTAAGAAATGATTTTGCCTGAGAAAAGAAAACAAATTTTATGGTTTGGATTTTATTTAATTGTTCTTAATACTTACGTCTTGAAAAAAAAAATTTAATTATTTGTTAAAACAAGTAATAAATAATGTTATCAAATATATGAAACACACGTCAAGTTTGTATAAAATATATATGCTCGCAGTAATCCTTGGAAACTCAATTCGTAGCACATACATGCATGAGGCATAATTGGTTATAATCATTGGCATAGCTGTGTTCATAAAGTTGGGGGGGACAAATAATGATTTTGATGTCATGTAAACTCATTCCCCTCTTACTAAGACGGGGGGTCCGGGGGTCCTCCACCGGAAAATTTTGATTTTTAAAGTGCAAAATAGCGCTTTTCAAGCAGTTTTTGTATCTAACCATTGGATACATCGATGTTAAAATTATTAATTTTTCCTTAAGATAAAATTTGATGAGTGAAGAAATTACAAATAAAGTTGGGCAGAATAATATTATAAAATATAAATATCACGGTCTAGAAAGTTGGGGGGGGACAGTCCCCTCCACCCAAAAAGTTCAAGGGGACACGTCCCCTCTGTCCCTTCCGGTTCCTACGCCCATGGTTATAATGGGGAAGGAATAAATTATTGGAGCCTTCTAAATATTTAAATGATCCTTCCAAATTTTCCTTCCTGCGCAGATGTGACTGTGTTAGTCTTGTCTTCGCTCGTGCTGTGAACCCTGGAACGGAGAGTCCGGACACACGGACCTCACCGCTTGTTTTTGCTCAGACTGTTTGCTTGATCAGACAACACTGCTACACTATATTGTCATCACAGCTACTGCGGGCCTCGTGGTCCGAGTGCCAGAGCCGAGTCCCAGGCCGCGGTATGCCGCCCACTACCTTTTGTTCCTGTGTGGATGTCTGTGGAAAGGATAATTGGCCGCGCGCCTGCCCTTCCGCAGATACGGAAGCCCTGCCAGCAGCTGCTGCGGCGCTGCGAGTGGAACAGCCAGCCCTTCAGCTGCTGCAAGCACTTCCTGCTGCTCGACTCCGAGATGGGGCCCTGCTTCGCCATCAACAACATCCAGGCCAAGTGGGTACAAGCAGGGTGTTCGCGACCTGTGTGTATCCAAGCTAAGTGAGTACCTACATGAAGGGTGTTCGCGACCTACGCGGGCATAACTTTAATGGGAGGTTGGAAACGTGGCCGTAGAATCCGTGGTAGGGGGGCCGGGCCCCCTGGAATTAAGCAGCCTTTCACTTGGGGGAGGGGACCCGCTTGCGCTTGCAAAATCGTAACTGTGAATAAATGTAAACGATAATGTAAACATCAAAACTATGTTTTATGGAACTGTTTTCTGCTTATTACATGCATAGAGGCAAAAATATGGGCAGCATACAACATAAAAGAGATGACTACTGTCGGTTAAAACCCTGGGGTAAAATTCTTGGGTTACGCGGAGGCCCCTTTTGAATCCTATAGAACTGTATGCCTGGTTGAGGGTACTAAAACAATAAAATTCCGTTAGGGAAACTTATGTCCGCAATCGCAGTCCTGCAAAAACTACAGAAGTGAACAGCGGCGAGCAAATTTTGAAATTTCTCACTGCACTGTGCAGCACCCCGGAGATTGGCTGGGAGAGAACGTGCGATGTTCAAATGTTCCCGGTAAGCAGGCAACTAGCACAGTTGGTCACACCAAGGGAAACTCCCCCCCCTCCAACTTTTCATATGGGTGCCCTTGAACCATACATACCAGCAATCAGCTGTTTGGTGTACAACACCTTTACGGTATGAATCTCGGGGATAAGATCTTCCTATTCGGCAGATGTGGAAGCTGTTTTATTTCTTTTTCTTTGGGTCACAGCAACAGCCTTCACAATTTTCTCATATTTAAAAATTTTAACTTTGAGCGAGTTTATTGTCGCACATGTCGCTGTTACAGAAACTTCTCGAGGAAGACCAAGTTTCCAATGATCTCCAACATGTCTACGGGTCCGGGCACCTTGAAGATTCTGGTCAACGCTCCCTCAATTGTAAGTTCAATGGCTGCTCGTATTAAAAACACCACTGAAACTCCTCTCTCACAAGAAATTATAATTTTTATCGATTTTGTTTTACTCCTCCAGACACCTAATTACCTAATCTCTACCTGACAATTTATGCAGTTTAATAGTAATATGGTGTATGTGCCAACGCTTAAAATACCATCTCTCGCATTAACTGGGCCTGGACCCCCTTGGGCCCCCCTAGACTCTCCTTGAGCCCTCTTGGGCCCTCTTGGGACCTTGGCCTTGAATTCACCATTTTGTTTTCGTCTCCTGGAAGCCATCATCGTGGATATTTGTTTCTGCTGTTCGCTCCCAGAGAGCGCCAGCATCGCTCGTCTCAGCCCATAAGGTCGATGTTCTATGACCTACCAGAGCTGTCATGGTCCTCATCGTCATTGCTGGTGTGGCGACTGTCCAAACGACATGGGAGCCCCGCAGGTGTACCTGACGTCGAAGGAGGACGTGCCCAACATCGCGACCAAGAAGAACGCAGTGAAGCTGGACGCGCGGGAGGAGATCAGGTTCTACGTGGCCGACGTGGACAACGAGGCGGAGGTGAAGGGTGTGAGCCTGGAGCAGCGGCAGTGTCGCTTCCCGGACGAGAACTACCTGGGCGAGTACCCGCACTACGCGCACAGCGCCTGCATCGCCAGCTGCCACCGCGCCGCGCAGCTGGGCGCCTGCAACTGCACCTCGCACTTCACACCCGGGACAAGTGAGGGCGCTCCCCCGTCTCTCTCTCGCCGCCGTCCCCTCTTGTCCAGTAGTTTACTCGCTTGCTTTAATGCATGACCCGGCCCAGGGTTTTCCCTGTATCCCTGGGTCACTTTAATTAGTTTTTAGGCTAGGCAACCTAAGGTGCATCAGCCATGGCTGGCCAATAAACCCAAATTATCAAACGATGCACGCGCCCTTGTTCTGCGTGGTCAAAACCCTGCATGGTAAGTGTGTATACACTTCGGTCTGAGACACACTTAGAGTAACTTAGGCCAGGAAAAAAACAATCGCACGCAAGGGAATAAAGCGAGCAAGTGTTTCAGTACTTGTCAGTGATACGTAATCATCTAGCCTCGGTAACAAGCAAGTCATTTGTTTTCTCATGTTCCAAAATAAATAAATTAATAAATTATGGCACAAAATTTTCAATAGAATTTTTTTAAAATAATACTGAAAATGAGACCAAGTGGAGACGGCAGCGAAGAGGTAAAAATGATGCAGCAGTGATGCTAAGAAATTCTCGTAACGCTGCTTAACCCACGTTCTTACTATTCTCGATTATTCTCTCTTGTTAAGCAAAAAATACTAACTAATAATTTATCTACGTCTGCACCTGAGAAGCAAGTAGTTTCACTTCTGTCGCACATTGACTCCACCCAGGGCCAGCGCGTCCACACAGGCGAACTAGGCGACCGCCTAGGGCGCCAAGTAGCTGGGGGCGGCGCAGCAGGACACATAACAGCTGATACACTATGTTAAACGATTATTGAAACTAGATGAAAATGGATTTTTGTAACAGTTTGGAATGTTTATAATGATATAAGTAATTATTTAAAGTCCACGGTGACCTGTTTATGATTTGAAATAAGTAAAAAAAAAAAAAAAAAACACAAGCCTGCTTACATTTGATTGTTGACCAAAATCTTAGGCATACGTGATGTATTTTGAGGCAAGGAAAAATTTTTTTTGGGGTGTCCGCGGTAAGGAGGGGGGGGGGGGGGGGGGTTGGCGGCATTAAGGTTTTTCGCCTGGGGCGCCAATTTACCTCGCACCGGCGGCCCTGACTCCACCCACACTTTTTTTTTTCACCCAATGTGAAAAAACTCGCATAAGGGTCGCACAACTTTTCTAAAATATAAAAACCCGGCACAGTGTGTGCGACCAGAACGCGGGTAGGTGCGGTGCGACTGCAACGGGCAAACACGCGGGGAAGGGCGCGTGCCCGCAGGGGAGGAGCTGTTCTGCGACCTGAAGGGGCTGCAGTGCCTGCACCGGCACCGCGCGGCGCTCATGACCGTGGCCGACGAGTGGGACGACGAGCGGCCCGGACTGCACTGCCACTGCCTGCAGAGCTGCGAGGAGGTGGACCTCACCGTCTTCTACAAGTCCTCCCAGCCGGCCAGGTGCGCGCGCTCCGCCGCCTCCCGTTTGCACGAGGGGTTCAGTACAGCACAACCATCACATCATTCATTGCTTACGAGCAATTAGTTTTAAATGGAATCAATCATTGTGTTAAAATCCCCACGAAACAGGGGCATACCCTGGGGGGGGGGGGTATTAGGGGGTTCAAACACCCCCCCCCCCCCTAGCACCAAATCTTTAATTAATTTCTTATTCATCACTCAAACAAATTTCATATTAAAATTAATAAAAATTTTACCATTACAATATTTAAATTTAAGTACCGAAAACTGCTAAAATAGCACAATTTTACACCTTAAAATCCAAATTTTCCCGGGAGAGGACACCCGGACCCCCCGCTTTAATACGTGGTTTGGGGGAGGGGTGGTTGGGGGGGGGGGGCGGCATGCTTCTTAACACCCCCCATACACAAATTCTGGCTACGCCACTGCCAGGAAATAGTAGACTTTTAGAACACCGATGTTCACACGCCGAAATTTAAATAATGAGAATAGTAAACCGAACACTTTAAAAATAGGTTTTGATTTAACGGTTTTAAATACTTTGTTGTTATCAGAAGACATAAGTAGTACATAATTTGATAATGCCATTAAGTACATGCAACACGCAAGTTCACACGCTTACAGTAACAAATTCACAAACCGACATTAAATAGCGGAAAAACTAATTCCTGTCTCTTCTTACGTGCGAGACATGTCCGGCTGTAAGGAAATACATTATTGTAGAACACTGAAGATTACGATAATCACTCTGTAAAATTATGTAGCCAAGTTATTTTCTCTTTCTTATATTCTTTAAAATCCTGGAAGGGAAGGGTCTAGACCCTATGGATTTGCCCCCTGGTTAAGTCACTGCTGGCACCCTTCACGTCCCACCCCCCTTCCACTCACAGCCACAGAGGTGGCCAGGGGCCCTAATATTCAGGGGATTGGCTTCACCAAAGGCTTCCTTCTCCTTTTTGGTGGTCAAAAAATATTTTTAAAAAAATCTTTAAAACAACATATTTCAAGCCAACCATCTACTTAAATTTATAACTGATGTTTTGCTAATTTATTGGTATGTCGAAAGTATACAAATTAATAATAACAAAGATGAATCAAACATTGTTAAAATTCTAATAAAGGACATTTCCGAATATAAATTCACTATGTAATGAAAAAAAATTTACCTTGCAGGTACGTCAGTACAGTAAATAAACCTGGCACACAGCCCGCGTCTGGAGCCACCCCCTATGCTATATGCTCACTCGCTTGCACTCTCGCATACTTCACGCTCACTCCAATCCTAAAAGTATGTCTGTGTTCCTCTAGGGAGGAGCTGGGTTACGCCGAAGTCAGCATAGTCATGGACCACTTGCCGAGCGAGCGATACATGCGCAAAGTTGTGAGGGACAAGCTAGACATGGTCGGTAAGTACCCTTGCCTACGGACTCCATGATGCAGACAGAGCCTCCCATATCATCAGTTCCATACATAATTTTCTTCACGTATATATAAAACTCTTAATTTTGAAGACTTCAGTATATTTAACGTGTGTGTGTGCAGTATACTCGTATAAAAAAAAACATTGTTTCTATTGATCATTCATATTTTTTACTGACCAAAATGAAGGCATTATATTTTAATTTTTCATTAGAGTTAATTCGCATATAGATCTGCACCCCTGAAGTAATTATTAAGATGAATCAAAGCGCAATAATTACGGTTTATACAGTCAGCCGCTTCTCCCCTTGCAGCGGTAGTCGATCGTCCCCTCCTTCACAAACTCCTGTCTCCTGTATCCTTGTCAGAGATACGTAATCATCTAACCTCGGTAACAAGTAAGTCATTATTTTCTCATGTTCCAAAAACAAATAATGGCATAAAATTTAAAATAGATATTTTTAAACAATCCTGAACATGAGTCCCTCCTGGCCACACGGCACCTGTCATCTCTCGTCAAGCCCACGTCCGGTCTCCCCCCGGCGAGAGACGAGTTGCTTGGATCCCACCCAGTCCCGGCTCCCGAGGACCGCTGACGGAGGGGGCAGGCGGGCGTGTCGCAGTGTCGACGGGCAGCACCATCGGCCTGTTCCTGGGCGCCAGCCTGCTGAGCCTGGTCGAGCTGATACACTACTTCGTGCTGCCCGCGTTCGAGCGCCGGCACGCCGCCCGCGTCGCCCCCGGGAACGAGGCCCCCGCGCCGCTCGTCATCACGCACCCCCGCTTCGCGCGCCTCGGCGCCCGGCTGGCCGGGCCGGGCCACGTCAACGTCATCCACGTCCGGTAGGCGTCCCCTCCACCACTGCAGCTTCGTCGGCAGTCCGGCTTGAACGGATGGCATTAAAAGAAGAAAAAAAAACTAAAACAATTAAATAGTGTTTTCTTTCAGCTTAACTCTAGTTGGTATCCGAATCTCACGATCGATAACTGCAATCAGCACGTCTGTACTGTGTGTGTGTTAAGACTTGATTGCACAACATTGACAAATTTACTACACCAAAAACTTACAAAATGAGTATGTAGATGTAATCGGAAAATGCACTCAAATACGACAAATACAAACACGCTTGATGCAAACTTTTCCTATAATTACTGGAAACATCATCTTCGGAGGCGCGATTGCCTTCTTCAGCGAACTACCATCAGTCCTCACAAAGCTAGCAGTTTGGCTGGTGGTGTATCATTACGATAAAAAAAAAAACTATTTAAACGAACTAATTATGTATAGATTCCCATCAACTCCTTTCTTTAATTTCTTCTCATAAATCAGTTCAATTACAATGCTAAATCAACAGCTACTGGGGGGAGGGGGGAAAAAGGAAAAGGCTCTCACTACTAGCCAGTGATATGCAACATTTAACCTCGGTAATGCAAAATCATGGTTAAGTTGAGAAAAAGTTACAAAAAAACTTTTTTTTTCCCCTGCACCTCCCGTTTGCAATTTTTCCGAACAATAACAAACCATTATTTACACTGCCTGTATTGTGCTCTTGATTTACCCATCCCTGTAAATTCGAAAAATGACATATTACAGATTCAGGAAATTAAGGAAATTATTTGTTTTATAATTAACTTGTTAATTTACGTACTTTGATAAAACGTCAAAAATTCGCGGGTGCACGGGAATAAGGGGATAAGTCCAATATTGGCAAAAATGTTTTTTTTTATGGTATGAAATAAAGGAGAACAAGCTCTACAAATTGGTCCAAATGGGTTAAGTCTAGCACCCTTGTGTGTTATTCTAAGGCACTGAACTTTTGGAATGATTAATTACTGATCTTGCATACTTGAAAGAACTTTAAATGTTTAATATCTTAAATTAAGTAATTTTGACATATCCCCTTTTTCCCGCGCACCCGCGAATTATTGAATTAATATTATGTATTATACTATTTCACAACATATTTATGAGGTATTAGAAAAGCCACACAGCAAAGCATCGTGCTGTAAAAAACTAGTGTAAAAGACTAGCGTTAGTTTAACGAACGGTAACTAGCTCTCTCCTATATCACTTTCTCCCTTGCTCTCTCTTTTCAAACGCCGTGGAAATTTCTGCGCTCGCTGGCACGTTGCAGCATGAGCGCCAACTGTAGGCCGCACCGAAAATTCAATGGTGCGTGCTTCTCGCTACTTCCTGTTACACATTTCCACCGCCAAATGCCGTATACCGAGAGCTAAGATCTTGCACATCAAAAGCAATCAGGGTTCAAAAATTATTCTGTCACTAAATCTTCACAAATGAAAAGGATCATTATATTAAATACACTGAAACACAATAATTGATAACTGAAATATTTTTTTTTTAATATCACTACGTTCTTACAAAATAATCTGATCAGTATAAACGTGTAGAAAAAAAAATTGCCAACACGTGCACAGCAATTCTGTATAACAATTACATCATAAGGCACACTATTAATACTACCACAGCAATAATGCTACAATTTTTCTACATGAAACTACTCCCACTTATCCATTATTTACTATGTCAGCAATCACAAAGGAAAGAATTCCTGAATGTTATTTGAGATAAAATGTTTTCATCAGTATGTAAATGGGTGTAATTACATTATGCCAACTGTCAATTCAGAAAATAACCCTTATAGATACAACACATTTAAATATATTTTTGTGTAGTAAATTATAAAAAAGTACAAATTTAATAGCCTTAACACAGAAAATAAACTGTTTAATTGCAGTCAACAAAACATTTTTAACATTACTTTAAACAAAAATTTAATTTTTGGTAGGGCTGGACCAATCAAATACTCAAATACCATCAAATCCTTAGTGTTTGAAGAATCTATATTCAAAGGAAAATTTTAAAGGAAATTAAATGAATTAAAAATTTAACACTCCTAACCTCTGAAGTTTACCAGGTAAAATTTTTCTTCATACCTGTCCTGTCATGTCTTAATAATTGTATTATCAACATGCAATTTTAAAAATAAAATTACATTATGCATTGATTCTGGAATGTAAGTTAGTGAAGCAAACATTTAAAGGGTTGTTTCAACACCATAATTTATAATTTGTTGTAAATTATTTTATTTTTGACCCTTTACACCTAGCTTCAGATTCGAAGGGGTATATTTGAGTTACTACTCTCTGGGATTTGAATTTGAGATTCGGATTCGAGAAAATTGGAATTTGACCTACCACTCATTTGTAGTTACAAAAATAGACCGAACATAGTACGCAAGTAATAAATTATTTCAATTATCTCTCACTCCAAAATTGCAAAACCCCTAATGGCCACACATTGATCTATTAATTGATAATACCAAAGATTTTTCTAAACATATATTTTTAAATACACATATTATAACATACACAAACACATAATCCATGAAGAAGGTCTTGAATTATTATGTCACCACACACATTTCCAGACAGAAACCTTGTTTCGAAAAGACATAATTGGACAAATTAAAGAACTGTAACCGGTTACTGTGCGCATTACGTATGTATTCAATCTGGATCTGTTTCGAATATAAATGTCCCAGCAAGAAAATTTTCATTCAATAAAATTTAACAAGTGACTTAGATATATTTAAGTTGGAATGCAGAATTAATAAAAATTTTAATACTACTTACCCCAATAAACCAAGTGTCAACCTGATTAAAAGGTAAAAAAATAGTTCCCAACGGCTAAAATAAATATCACTTTGGTAATATCATGTATTAACCCACAGAAACATCTGTAAAATTAATTATTAATCATCCAGGAAGTGTATCATTTGATGAAATAAAGCTACAGAAGAAAAAAAAATGCAGTAAAACGAATTTTTACTCCACTAAATTTCTTGGAAAAACAGCCACCAAATAATAGGTTTTATTAATGAAAAAATTATACTGAAAACTGGAAATAGAAAAATATAAATATTAATTTTCATTAAAATAAAATATAATGATGAGAATATGTTTAAATTTTAAATGAAATCATAAAACCAGGAACTAAAACATTATTTTTTTCCCCAAACTGAAATTTTATTTACGACAAACTACACCTCACAATAGTATTCACCAATTACCAAATACAACTTTTAAGTATCACATGTGCAGAGATTAAGTAACATGCTAAAACTACCTGCACCAAGCATGATTTTCTCACTAGTACGCATTTAATACTTGTACGATCACCGGCATTAGCAATGTCGGCCTGCTTGCATTCGCTGTGCTGGCAACGACGTTGTTCCCGGTACGAACCTCACGAAACAACGGCCACCGCAGACGAGCGGCTCGCGAAGCTGTACGGCTCAGCGGGAGCAGCCAATCAGGTCAGCAGGCTTCCTTCGATTCCAATCCCCGCACCCGCAAACAATGGCTGTACCGAACATGAAACGCACGGGTGAAGGGAAGAGGGAATTTTTTTTCCCGTCAAATTAAAACATAAAATGTTACAATGACTGTACACACACTCAAAATGCAAACATACGTTGTGTTCCATGACCGATTAAGCCCAACAGCTTGGAAAGACACTGTGCCATTTATATTCAGGAAATTAAAAAAAAAAACATTTTTCCGAAAATTGAAGTGTACTCAAAAAAACAATATAACTGAAATTTTTATTGACAAAACGTGCCACACGGTGTCGGACAGTAACGGGATGTCACAGCGGGGCGGCGCAGTCCCGCAGGATGTCCCCGGCCGCCGCGATGGCCCCGCCCAGGATGAACCGCACGAAGTTGTCCCCCGCGAGCGGCCCCAACACGTACAGCCCCGGCGGCGCGCGGACCGCCGCGTAGCTAAACGGATCCACCTGCGCCGGGTTGTGGTGGCAGTCGAGGGGCCGGGAGGGGTCGACGGCGAGCGCCAGGCCCGGGGGCAGGAACCCCAGGTCCGGGCGGGAGCCGATCAGGACCGCCACCACGGAGGCGCGGCACGCCGAGGTCTTGCCGTCGGGCCCCTGCAGCAGCACCTTCCTGTCGCCCGCTATCTCCAGCACCTGGTGCTCGGGCAGCGCCGTGTACAGGGGGTAGGAGCGGCCCCGGTCCGTCATCATCTGGTGCACCTGCAGACAGCATCGCAGCTCGTCACCTCTCTCGCCTCCAGTCCGGTCCGTTCGCGACACAGTCTACCCTCTCCCCTCCTTCAAGTCTCCACTTACACTTAATCGTCGCCAGTCGTAGACGGCCTCGCAACAACGTCCACACGACGTGTCACATTCCGGGTCGGTCCGGCAAAGCAACCCACAATAGTAACAATTTCCTGATCCACTTGAAAATTACATTGTTAATATGTGATGACTTTGAAAATTATTTTGAAGTAATTTAAAAAAAAAAAAAAAAAATGAACTATTTGTTTAATCATTTCTTTATGTCAAATAAATGAGTTTTTGACCAATAATTTGTTTTCAAAACCCAGAAATATAATTTACATACCGATTAGAGCTCCAATTCCAGATGACCATTTCTCACTGTCTTCATCGCTCGATTTAAAAAAAATTACTGAAATACTTCACTTAATTTTTTTAAAGCACAGTACATTTTCGAGATTGATGTCTAGGATGGAGAGGGGAGGGTGGGGGTTGAGAGATCAAAGTCACCCTCGGTCGACGGTGACGCCTGGGGTCCAATTTCTAGTTAGTGGTGGTCAAAAAAAAAAATATAAATATAAACTTAGAATCTGGCGTGAAATCATTTTATCACTCTTTCATCTCACTTTTGTGAGTTGTCGTTGACGCTGTCGTTGACGCAGCCGCACGCAACCACAAATTTATTACGATTTTGACAGCCAAGAAACATGAAATTTTTTTGTGATAGAAATGCAAACCATATCACGAAGTAGCCAGTGGCATTGCAGTTAAACCTAAAAATGTTTCAGTTCCGCAGTTCCGCAATGAATTAAATTCTCCTTATTTGTACAACCCAAAAAAAAGTTAAAAATGTAACTTTGGCAGATAATTATACAAAAAATATGCGCTGTATAAATTTTTCATTTCGTAAAAGTTAAACAATTGTATAAGTCTAAAAGTTGATCAGTGATTAATATAAATATAAAACCATGACTTGAAATGGGAGGCATGCCCTTAGGAAACCAAAAAATTAAAAGTTGGTGAAAAAACGCACTTGGTTAAAACCACTGGGAACAAAACAGACGTACAATGAAAATATTCGCCATTATGAACGTGAATAGTTTCTTTGCTATTCGCAAGTATTCAAGTTTATGAATGAATGTTCACATGCCCCTTGCAGATCACAAAACACAAACACGTGGCCATTCACTATTATGAATGTGAATAAGTTTGTTTGCTATTCGCAAGTATTATAGTTTACGAATGAATGTTCACACGCCCCTTGTAGATCACAAAACACGAACACGTGGCCATTCGCCATTATGAACGTGTGAACAGTTTCTTTGCTATTCGCAAGTACTCGCAGATCGGGGAAACGACGGAACACGTGGGAGCCGGGGCTCACCTTGTGGTACTCGGGGTACATGTCGACGGGCAGCTGCCGGCCGCTGAACTGCGGGGCCGTGCCGCGGAACACGTGCACCACGGGCAGGCCCCGGAACCGGGCGGCCATCACGGCGTCCGCCGCGCTCAGGCCCGCGCCCACGATCACCACCGGGTCGCAGCTAGCCTCCCTGGCCGTGCCTGCGACAGCGAGCGCGCAAGTCACGTGGCGCACGTCGACACGCTGTCTAACCCACACATCGCACGGTCATTCAAACGGTAACAAGGTAACAATGTAACAAGGTAACATGTAACGGTAACAAGGTAAAATGTAACGGTAACAAGGTAACATGTAACGGTAACAAGGTAACATGTAACGGTAACAAGGTAACATGTGACGGTTACAAAGTAACATGTAACGGTAACATGGTAACATGTAACGGTAACACGGTAACATGTAACGGTAACAAGGTAAAAATGTAACAAGGTAACATGTAACGGTAACAAGGTAACAAGTAACGGTAACAAGGTAACATGTAACGGTAACAAAGTAACATGTAACGGTAACAAAGTAACATGTAACGGTTACAAAGTAACATGTAACGGTAACATGGGATCAAATCGCATCTCTGAAAAATTTTCGATATAATTGCGGTTTTGAGCAGAATAAGCAATAAAAAAGGGAAACCTTTTTTTAACAACATGAACATAGTAGGAAAACAAATGTTAAACAAAAACCAAAATAGATGACAAAATACATATTGGGATTGAAAATAGAAACTGGTTGATAAAAAATTTAATGATGGAATATATTATTTTTTTTTTTTTTTGTAATTATAAAACCAATAATAGGTAACTGAACTAAAAGAAAATTTTTAAAATATTAGTTCAGACTAAAGTAAAATTCATACAAAATAAATAAACTACAATATATAAAAATTTTATTTAATACTGTGTGTATTCAGTACAGCTTTTTAATTAAATGAAATATAAAATGTTGGTATTTCAAAACAAAAGGAAAAAAAAATTTTTTTCTGGATAGTGGCTTAAATACATTGAAAGAAGTTTCCGTTGATGAATTTTTTTTCATTTTTTCTCTCCCATTTTATGTTCAATAACAACACTGGCCTATTCTCACAAAAAGCTACTTTGTCGTAGCCTGTCCAACCTGCCAACATTTAAAAATAACTATGATATATTCTCCTCTAACCAACCTTTGCCAAATACATACACTGTTGAGCTCAAATGACGATACTTAAAAAAAAAAGATGCAGCTGATTCAAGTTTTTTTGTACGTTATAGTGACTCAATTGCGCATGAGTTACTCAGTGAACATACTAACCCTACATTCGAGGCTCATAGCGATTACAACCTGCAAAAAACGAACTTGTAATATATATTTTTTTTAAAAAGTCTAGATAGTCTCTACTGATTGAAAAAATTCTTAAGTTTTCTGAAATTTTATAGATCATTTGTGCTCACACATTACATTACAACAGTTCAAAGAGGCGTGACATTGACAGAAAAAACCGTTTCCAAAAAAAAATATATTTTCTCTGTTCTGAACACAGTAGAACCCCTACCATACAAAATTCAAGAGGGTGTCAAAAATTTTGTAAAATGCAGGTAGTATAAAGTAAGGGAAATGTATGTTATTTTTTGCTCAGAGAACTGTGATGTTATAATACTTGAACATATTATACTCTGACATGCACATAATTGTTCATTAGTAGTGTCGGAAGCATTTCTAGATAAAATAATTAACATTAAAGACCCATGTTTACATTCAGTATAGAGTATAGGTAAGCATACATATATATATTTACAAACTTTCATACTTTAATTAGAAATTCATAATAACGTCTGACATTAGCTTGAATGTATTTTCTTTTCTTTAAAAAACCACCACACTGAACTGCAATTCCTTCAATGATGCAGGGCGCAGGGCGCAGGGTGCAGGGTGCAGGGTGCAGGGAGCAGGGTGCAGGGTGCAGGGTGCAGGGCGCAGGGTGCAGGGAGCAGGGTGCAGGGTGCAGGGTGCAGGGCGCAGGGAGCAGGGTGCATGGTGCAGGGGGCAGGGCGCAGGGTGCAGGGTGCAGGGTGCAGGGTGCAGGGCGCAGGGTGCATGGTGTAGGGGGCAGGGTGCAGGGCGCAGGGTGCAGGGTGCAGGGTGCAGGGTGCAGGGCGCAGGGTGCAGGGAGCAGGGTGCAGGGTGCAGGGCGCAGGGTGCAGGGAGCAGGGTGCAGGGTGCAGGGTGCAGGGCGCAGGGAGCAGGGTGCAGGGCGCAGGGTGCAGGGAGCAGGGAGCAGGGTGCAGGGTGCAGGGTGCAGGGAGCAGGGTGCAGGGCGCAGGGTGCATGGTGTAGGGGGCAGGGTGCAGGGCGCAGGGTGCAGGGTGCAGGGCGCAGGGCGCAGGGTGCAGGGAGCAGGGTGCAGGGCGCAGGGTGCAGGGTGCAGGGTGCAGGGAGCAGGGTGCAGGGTGCAGGGTGCAGGGTGCAGGGCGCAGGGTGCAGGGAGCAGGGTGCAGGGTGCAGGGTGCAGGGCGCAGGGAGCAGGGTGCAGGGCGCAGGGTGCAGGGAGCAGGGTGCAGGGTGCAGGGTGCAGGGAGCAGGGTGCAGGGCGCAGGGTGCATGGTGCAGGGTGCAGGGTGCAGGGCGCAGTGCGGAGGTCGCAGTGCGCAGGGCGCAGGGCGCAGGGTGCAGGGGGCAGGGAGCAGGGAGCAGGGAGCAGGGAGCAGGGAGCAGGGTGCAGGGCGCAGGATGCAGGGTGCAGGGTGCAGCATGAGGCCGGGGACGGACACCCACCGTCCCTGGCCACGCCGTGCTCGGCCGCCACGGCGTCCAGCGCGCGCTCGAGCCGCGACACGTCGTGCAGCACCCAGGGGTTCTCCAGCTCGCCCGGCGCGCGCAGGCGGTTGGGCAGGTCGTGGCCGCCCGTGGCCAGCACCACGGCGCGGCACACGTAGCTGAAGGCCTGGCCGCTGGCCGCGTCGTGGCCCTCCACCTTCCAGCGCGCGCGTCGCTCCCGCCCGCTACAGCAGCACTGCGCATGCGCCCGCCTGGTTGACTCGTGTGCCGTGTTCACACTACATTCCAGTACACCTCTAACAAAATGCTTTCTCGCACTTTTCCTGAATGAAACTTTCCCATTCCCTCAACTAAATTATTAAAATAATTTACCTACAGTGAAACACTAACAAAAATTTCCTACACAATGAATTTAAAAAATTTCACACTGAACTAATATGTATATATATATATATATATTTAATTTTACCCTTATAATACAGTGAAAGGTAATGACAGCTATGATCAACTACATTTGGAGAAGGGGGGAAGAGACAGCTCCCTGTAACAACCAGCACAAAAACAAAAAGTACAAGTTCTACCCCACCAGGACTCGTACCCGGATCGCTCCTTGACGTGAGGAGAGTGATGTGGTGAGAGACTCCGAGCACAGCGAGACAGGTGATATTCTGCATTGACGATCCACTAGGAGGACCTATGGGAACGATAAGCTTCCCCCACCCCTAGCAAAAACAAAATCCTAATCCTTAGAACTAAAAAAAAGCTGGATGTTTAACAAAAATTATCTACCCCAGTCCAGATTCAACCTGCCATGACCATTAGATTTTTTTTTTTTTTAAGTATTGGAATTTTTTTTTGTGGTAATCTACGATGTGCATAATTTTTTGAAATAGTGTGTCTGGGAGTGGTACTCACTAGGGTTGCAAACCAGAAAACCCCTATACTTTTGATATCTGGTAAAAGAACCAGGTGACTGATTCCTGGTTTCGGTACTTTCGTTACTCGACGTACAACAGCGTAAAAATTTTGTTTTCTATTGCGCGCTGAGGTTACTTCCATATTGATACTCCCCTCTGGCGAGGCGAGTGAAGTGGGCGGAGTAAGTCGGTCGACGGTCTTGTGTCCGGACTGCTGTGTACATACATGCCCGTGGTTGACTTTACGTAACGATATATTTTCTTTTAGGTTTGTTATGGAATGAATAAGTGATACTTTTAAGTTGATAATTATGAGATTTTTCACTTGTTATTCTTCCTTTCTAAAGTTAAAGATTGAGACTGAGAATGTGATTTGTTTACTTTAACGTAAATACATTTTGGAATAAAAAATTGCAGCACAAATGTTTATCTCTCAACTGTTGGTCACTAAAACTTGTTCGGTTCTACTTATATCTCCGATGGCCACACCCGTTAATAAATAGAAAGGAACAAGTCAGGTACTCACGGAGGTAGTGTCGAGCGGGGCCTCGAGCGGGGTGACTGCCGTGACGACGGCCCCGTCGCGGAAGTAGCGCGCCAGCCTCTTGGCGCGCACGTAGTCGGCGTAGTAGCGCGCGACCAGGCGCGCGGGCACCCGGGAGTCGCGCGGGGGCTGCCCGCACCCCGCCTGGCCCGCCTCCCAGCGCCTGAACGGCAGGTCCGGCAGCTCCATCCAGCTGCCCAGGCTGATGGTCAGCACGTTGCCGTCCATGGTCTGCACCACGCATCAACACCCTTCACCACGCTGTCACCACGCTGTCACCACACGCCAACACCCTTCACATACACGTCAACACCCTTCACCACGCTGTCACCACACGCCAACACCCTTCACATACACGTCACCACACGCCAACTCCCTTCACATACACGTCAACACCCTTCACCACAGTCCAAACACACCTTTGCTTAACTCTAAACGGCATTTCACAGAGTGTCATCACGCGTCAACACCCTTCACCACACGTCACCACACGTCACCACACGTCACCACACGTCACCACACGTCACCAGGCGTCACCAGGCGTCAACACACTTCACCAGGCGTCAACACACTTCACTACGCAACACCACACGTCAACACACATCACCACACGTCAACATGCGTCACCACGCGTCACCACGCTTCACCCCACATCACCATGGGTCATCACGCATCACCCTACTTCACCACGGGTAATCACGCATCAACACACGTCAACACACAAACAGTCAAAATCAGCCGATCGTCAAACGTGTGAAAGCACAGTCAACACAGAGAATTCTGCGGAAGAAATTGTCTGTTTGGTTTCATCGCTGGCATCACTGTTTTGCTTTTTTTTCCAAAATTTTTTTTTTTGTATCACAGCTGAGTTGGTCCGTGCGTCGCGGTGTTTGTTCAAGGTTGTTGTTTGTCTGCATTTTCTGTTCCGTGTCGAACGTGTTAGCCTGCAGTGTTCATCTTTATTTTCAGTCAAATTCCTTCCAAAAGGTTTATCTGTGCATTCACACATTTTACATAGGCTGATTTTTGGGTTGGTTTTTCCGAGTGTTATGTGTGTTCATTTTTTTGTCCACTCTCGTGGCCAGGGCCGGATTTAGGGGAGGCAACCGGGGCGAAAGCTCCAAGGCCTCCACAAACGGACTCATACAAAAAGGACTATGGTAAAGACCAATCTCCGGAACTATTTTACTACCAAATTCTCGCAGATCAAAATTTCAGATCTACATTTCCAAACCTTTAAATTGCATTGAGAATGTATTTGGTTTTGATGGTTTCAAATTGCACTGGAGAGCGCTCATTTTCAAAAAAGAAAATTATAAAAAAAAAAATAGGCTCCGAACCACGATGGGACAAAACCGTCTATCGAAGCTTTCTCTCCTGAGCACTGAAAGCGATTTACTCCGGGATTTGGATTTCAGTGAAATCATCAACGATTTTTCGGCGGAAAAAAAAAAGCTCGGAAGGAACCGGTTCATCAACACCAAAATTTAATGTCATATAATTCTTGTCTCCGATTATATTTATGTATTTTTTTGAGAATCTACTCGATTTCACAATATATTATTTATTGGAAAACTCGACTGAAAAATTTTTTTTTATTTCATTTGGGAAATAATTTGGGGCCAGGGGGCCTCCGCTCCTCTGTTGCCCCCAGGCCTCCAGACCTCTGAACCCGGCCCTGCTCGCGGCATCTCGACGACGCGCAGTGTCCGGAAGGAACGCACCTGCCAGACGCCGCCCGGCGGGCCCTTGCCCAGCACCACGTGGTCGGCGCGCATGCGCGGCTCGGCCCGCCACTCCAGCAGCGAGGGGTGGTCCAGTCCCAGGTCGGCGCAGGGGTGCGCCAGCATGTCCGCCAGCAGCGACACGGGGCTGCGCGACCGCCCTTCCAGCCCCTGCGGCACGGCACACACACGCACGCACTCCAGGCTGTCCACAAGGAAAAAAAAAATATTTCGTACCAACTCAGGCAAGAAAAAAAGTACATGATTATAATTTTCTATGGTTTTTAACAATTTAGGAAGTCATTATGACATTGCAATGCTCAATATCACACCGCACACACATACATTACATAGTTTTCAAAAATAATTACGCTTAATAATAAAACATAATTGGAGTTACTGTAATATTATCATATTAAAGAAAAAAGTACTAGATCTGAGCGTAAATGTACTAGACCACTAAAAGTACTAGATCTAGTACGAGAGTACTAACTGTGGACACCCTGACGCACTCCCGCTCAGCCCGGCAGCAGGCCAGGGCACGCTAGGGCCTGGTGAACTACACAGGTCATCAGCGTTGGACTTTTTAAACGTGATAACGTCTTATAAATCGATGAACGCCCGGCTGCACGCACGAAAAAGCACGACTCTGTCACGTTCCGCCTGAGCCGAGCGTTCAACATGCCAACCACCGTGAGAGAAAAAATCTTCTACAATATCAAACAGGTTAAGACGGGCTTTTTAAAAGCAGCAATTTAAAAAAGCGATCGTGGGTTCTACTCCCGGCCACGCCGAAAAAAAAAAATGTTTTTTTTTTTTTTTTTCCCCCCGGTTAATTCTAAGATTATATCCATACATCTAACTGTAAATGATTCGGAGAGACTTTACCATTTCTTTGTGACGTTGCAACTCCAAATAGTTATTTCAGATGGTAATAGGTAGTGTCGGTAACTCATTTCCCTATGATAATTATACATAAATATAGTTTAAAAAACTAAAAAAAACATGCTTTTAAAGAATATTAAACTAAAAAGTTAAAAATAAATATAGTTTAAAAAACTAAATAAACATGCTTTTAAAGATTATCAAACTAAAAAGTAAAAAATAATTTTAAAATTTAATTTATGACAATAGTATATAAGCAATACTAGTATAAATGAGAAAAAAGCATGGGGCGCTTAATATACAAAAAATATGGCACAAAGCGCCTCAAGCTTTTTTCTCATTTATACTAGTATTGCTTATATACTATTGTCATAAATTAAATTTTAAAATTATTTTTTACTTTTTAGTTTGATAATCTTTAAAAGCATGTTTCTTTAGTTTTTTAAACTATATTTTTTGCGAATTATTTACTTCATGTGGTATAAAATTTTTAAATTATTTGTGATGCAAGTGATGGTCAGTAGGTGATTGGTTCGTCCTCGTTTGTGTGCAAGAAAGTAAAACATGCTGAAGGTAAGGGGCCCTACATTGCACTTAAAAAATATTAGTTTACCGTTAAGTTTGGTTCAAATAAATAAATAGCCATATAAGTAAAATCACGTCAATTGTTGTATTCCATCTAGTATAAGCTGTTAGTACTGGGTACTTAATATGAATAGAACAAATTTAAGCATTTTAATCTGTCAGGTGGGGGGAGAGTCAGGCGGGGGGAGAGTCAGGCGGGGGGAGAGTCAGGCGGGGGGAGAGTCAGGCGGGGGGAGAGTCAGGCGGGGGGAGAGTCAGGCGGGGGGAGAGTCAGGCGGGGGGAGAGTCAGGCGGGGGGAGAGTCAGGCGGGGGGAGAGTCAGGCGGGGGGAGAGTCAGGCGGGGGGAGAGTCAGGCGGGGGGAGAGTCAGGCGGGGGGAGAGTCAGGCGGGGGGAGAGTCAGGCGGGGGGAGAGTCAGGCGGGGGGAGAGTCAGGCGGGGGGAGAGTCAGGCGGGGGGGGAGTCAGGCGGGGGGAGAGTCAGGCGGGGGGAGAGTCAGGCGGGGGGGGAGTCAGGCGGTGGGGAGTCAGGCGGGGGGGGAGTCAGGCGGTGGGGAGTCAGGCGGGGGGGAGTCAGTCGGGGGGAGTCAGGCGGGGGGAGTCAGGCGGGGGGAGTCAGGCGGGGGGAGTCAGGCGGGGGGAGTCAGGCGGGGGGAGTCAGGCGGGGGGGGGGAGTCAGGCGGGGGGAGTCAGGCGGGGGGAGTCAGGCGGGGGGAGTCAGGTGGGGGGAGTCAGGCGGGGGGAGTCAGGCGGGGGGAGTCAGGCGGGGGGAGTCAGGCGGGGGGAGTCAGGCGGGGGGAGTCGGGCGGGGGGAGTCAGGGGGGGAGTCAGGTGGGGGGAGTCAGGTGGGGGAGTCAGGGGGGAGCTGACCTGCGACAGGAAGTGCAGGTCCTGCTCCAGCAGGGAGCGCTCCCGGGGGGTCGCCCTGAGCCGCGCCGTCAGCATCTCGTCGGCGGGGTGCGGCTGGCCCGTGTAGTAGGGCGCGTGGCCCGCCAGCATGTAGGACAGCATCACGCCCGCCGGGCCGTTACCTACGGGCACACCAACACACCTTCTGTTATCTCCTAGCCTAACTACAACTAAGTGTATTCGGGAGGGACATAGGAGCGTCTCAGGCCGAAGCCTACACGCCCCGCCATGCAGGGAGAGGGTCGCATGCATCGTGTGCTAGGAGGGGATTGGCCAGCCATGGCAGCGATTGGCGCCATGACTAACTCCCCTCACTCTTAAATCTAGACTATAACTAGAGATAGGTTGGGCCCAGGTAAAACCTGCACAGACACAGGGAAAACCCCTGGGCACTGTCATGCGGGGTGCAAATTTGCATGCATGAAGTTTAGTAGGATACAGGAGACAAGAGGATGGGTCTGGATGAATAGTTGGACAGAGTAGAAAAGAGTCTACCATGTAGGGGGTTGGGCACTTGGACTCGTGTATGACTGGATCTAGTGACCAGGGACGCGAGCGCCCCTGGTGGTGAGTGGCTACACTTACCACTTACTCCGCCGCCAGTCAGCACTGCAGGCACCCCCCCCCCTCCCCTAGGAGTTATTAGTCACACTGTTGTCCGCCAGGTGGTAGGCAGCGCCCCTGCGGTTATGAACCCCGGCCTCAAGGCTGATCTGAACAACTTGCTAACGGATCTTACTGAAATATGGTGCATGTTTATCAATTATTCAATACTATCCTAGTGGAAAAAATGAAATGTGTTCAATACCAGTTGCTTAAAACTAGAACTCTTTGCTTTTAATTTATCTGCAATAACATTTAAATCTCATCAATTACATGGAATGAGGATTTTTTTTTTTTTTACATATACACAAGGCTACACTTAAATAAACACTTCCGTGTAGTTTTCTGTTGATGAACTGACACAAATGTAAGAAATTAATTAGTATTAATTTACCAAGTTACTTGAATTAATATTTTACAAGCAATTTGCATTTATATTTGGAATTTATTTACCTATGTATCTTTTCAAAAAAAAATTATTTCTATTTTTTTTTCTCAGAATATGTTTTCATAGGTAATGTATTTAAAGATGATAAATGATGACATCTTTGTCACAATATGCGAGTGTTCAAGAAAACACGAGTGAAGTTTTTTTTTTTCCCAAAACAAACGTGATTTTTTTTTCTGTAAACTACTGTCTCTTCCCAGAGGTAAAACAAACTCAAACAGTTTCTAAAAAATTTTAAGAAAATTATTACGGAACAGAGACACTGTCATCTGTGAGAAGTCATAAGAACTACAACCTTTCATCATGAAAAGAGGTATAATTTAGAAACCCCCTTTCCGTTTTGAGCTTCTCACGTCCTTGGTTGACAGGCATGCCGATTTCAGTTGTTTGGACTACGAGAAATTTTACCGTACTTTTAAACAGAATATTTCTAACAAATGACTGAGAATGTTTTGCTCCGTTATGAAGCGGTGCGTGAACACGGAGCAGGAAGGTGGAAGGTGGAAGGTGGAGAGGCAGCATCACGCACCCACAACCACGACATCCTTGTAGACAGCACCGCCCGGTACAGCGGTCCCAGCGCTGTGGTTCCTCATGGCGGCGGCAGGGGGCTCGCGGAGACAGCGTCACTTCCTGGGTCGCCTGCAACACCAGAGTGTGGCGTACCGTCCACTGTTGAAGTTCCGTAGTCCGTCACGGGGACGCACCACAACGCCCAAATACCACAACGACGAAATGCCAAATTGACCACAACGCCGACAGCTAGAAAACTGCTGTGTACCACAACGCCGAAATACACTAACGCCGATAAATGTCATTGCAGAACTGCCACAAAGGTTAGCTTAGACCAGGTTAGCTTAGACCAGGTTAGCTTAGACCAGGTTAGCTTAGACCAGGTTAGCTTAGACCAGGTTAGCTTAGACCAGGTTAGCTTAGACCAGGTTAGCTTAGACCAGGTTAGCTTAGACCACGTTAGCTTAGACCACGTTAGCTTAGACCACGTTAGCTTAGACCACGTTAGCTTAGACCACGTTAGCTTAGACCAGGTTAGCTTAGACCACGTTAGCTTAGACCACGTTAGCTTAGACCACGTTAGCTTAGACCAGGTTAGCTTAGACCAGGTTAGCTTAGACCAGGTTAGCTTAGACCAGGTTAGCTTATACTAGGTTAGCTTAGACTAGGTTAGCTTAGACTAGGTTAGCTTAGACTAGGTTAGCTTAGACTAGGTTAGGCTAGGATAGGCTAGGTTAGGTTATATTAAGCTAGGTTAGGTTAGGTAAGGTAAGGTTTGATTGTGGTATTTCGGCGTTAAGGTACATTTAAGAAACACACACAAATTCATTCAGTTGTTATTTCGGCGTTGTGGTACACAGCAGTTTTATATCCGTCGGCGTTGTGGTCAATTTTGACATTCGGCGTTATGGTATTTCGGCGTTGTGGTAACGACCCGTCCGTCACCCATCCGTCCGTCTTTCATAATACACGCCGACAATAAAATTAAACTTTAATTAATTTTATCAAAGGTGGTCTCGTCATCTTAACAGTTTCACGATGCCGGACAACAATGGTCTGTGGGCCAACACAAAGTTTTTTTTTTTAAATTTCTGAACACGAAAATGCATAACATGCTATACGACATTAGTCATGCTGATTATAAAAATGAGAAAAATAAATTCCTGGAAAAAAAAAATTAAAAAAACAACTGCCGGTGTTCTACAATAAAATGGAGCTTTGTAACTACATTTACAATTACAAAGTCTCCGTCCATGGCTGTAGTCACATTGAAAGTTTATAAATGTTTTGTAAAAATCTGTAACGTAGTGCAATAAGCAATTTCGTGTTCATAAAGCAATTTTTAAAGTTTCGTTGGGACGGAAAACACACATTTTCGTTTCTGCTGGGCACGATTCTCATCAACTGTTTCCAACATCCAACTCTTATAAATAAAATATTAGAATGGAAATTAAGTCCATCCAACTTGTCGAACAAAAGTGGCTGCTTTAGGAAAGTTTCTGGTGACGTCATAGCCCTCAAAACTTTATTTGCCCCACTTTTTTTTTAAAGCTGAAACTGGACAGAGTTGGAGTATAACATCGGCCTAAGTATAGTTTTCAGCTGACGTTGACGGTATGACAGGATTCGATTCGATGTTGGGATTCGCTAAACGTGGAAAAAAAACCGCCTCGTTATTTATTTGTTCCGTGGCCTGTCAACGACTTCTGCGTCGCCCGATATAACTCGCTCGATGAAAAAAAAAAAAAGGGGGGGGGCCCTTATCTTATCACTCCGCCTCATTCACACAAACGCAGTCTGCAGCTATAGTGTCTCTCTCTTAGTTGACAGCACAGAGTAAACGGCACATCATAGATTGATATTGTACTAACCCGGCTTATTAACATTACAAATATTATTAATGTGCGACATCTTAGGTCTCGGTATGCCGTCATTTGTTGGAAGTTATTCCGCAAATGCGACGGAAGTCAAAGAACGTTAAATGTTAAAACAACCAGTGCTGCCATATGGAGCGAACCAAAGTTCACAAAGCCAAAGGCTTTATTGTTATAAAATATTTTAGTGAATTTTAATAAGATGGACATTAATTACCCCAGACCAGGGTGTTGTATTTTTTTTTTTTTAAGTCTTTTTCGTTTTTGTCGGGAGCCGTTTCAGCATAAAATTTCCGTCTGCAAATGACTCGATAGTCGAAGCGAATTCCAGCGGCGGATGCGGAAACTACGAGCCATTCGCGTCCAGAAATGCAGTTAAGAACACAATTTTCATATATTTATCAAACTCAGCATTATTATAAATAATAATACGTTAAATTTCGTGTCCGAGTTGCGTATTATAAGTGTACTTGCAACATGGGAACACGTGAATTTGCTCGTTACCGAGGTTAGATCTTACACATCACTGGCGAGATCTAAAACACTCGCTCATATTATTAGCATACCTTCGTTAGTTAAAGTAAGTTTCAATGCTATGTACATATATTTTTATAATTTTACTATAAGCTGATTTTCGAAGACCATAAAACAGTGTATATTGACAGAATTATTGCAATTGTAATTATTCTGGAAGAAAAAATAATAATCAAATTCTAAACAGCAATTATTAATTTCACAGAAGGTATTAGTAGTAGTCGGTCACTTATCAGTAACAAGCCATTACATTTAATTTTTTACTATGTTCGAAAGAGCAAAAATTATTAAATTAAAACACAAAAAGATTTGACAAAAAGCTTGAAAACCTTAGAAAGTAAAAAATTGAATACTATCAGATAACAAGGAAATGAATTACCAAAATTCTCATTCCAAAATTTCCTTTACAAAAATTCAATCTTTCACGTGCATATATAAAGAGTATCCGTCACATTGTAAAGTATCGATACACCGTTCCTTTTGGCGTCCCTGTGCTGTGTCTGTTAGTGTTGTTGCATCTTCATGTATTTTTTAATTATTATTTTTTCTGGCCAAGCTATGTTTTTTTTAATTACAAATTAAAAATTCTGATTCGTGTACTGTTAATTATGATATGCACGATGACTTTACGACCCAGAAAAAAGTAATTCTACGTCTTCAAGCTGCCAACACACACTAGGTAACAGTATAAAACTGTAGGTAGGTGAGGGGAAAGTAGCTGAGACAGAGGAAGCTGAGAACCCCGGAGCCACTCACCTCCCGAGCAGACATCTGGCTATCCACGAGGTCGGAATACTCACCTCCCGAGCAGACATCTAGCTAGCCACGAGGTCGGACCACTCACCTCCCAAGCAGACATCTGGCTGGCCACTAGGTCGGGCCACTCTACTCACGAGCAGTCATCTAGCTAGCCACGAGGTCGGGCCACTCACCTCCCGAGCAGACATCTGGCTATCCACGAGGTCGGAATACTCACCTCCCGAGCAGACATCTAGCTAGCCACGAGGTCGGGCCACTCACCTCCCGAGCAGACATCTAGCTAGCCACGAGGTCGGGCCACTCACCTCCCGAGCAGACATCTAGCTAGCCACGAGGTCGGGCCACTCACCTCCCGAGCAGACATCTGGCTATCCACGAGGTCGGAATACTCACCTCCCGAGCAGACATCTAGCTAGCCACGAGGTCGGACCACTCACCTCCCAAGCAGACATCTGGCTGGCCACTAGGTCGGGCCACTCTACTCACGAGCAGTCATCTAGCTAGCCACGAGGTCGGGCCACTCACCTCCCGAGCAGACATCTGGCTATCCACGAGGTCGGAATACTCACCTCCCGAGCAGACATCTAGCTAGCCACGAGGTCGGGCCACTCACCTCCCGAGCAGACATCTGGCTATCCACGAGGTCGGAATACTCACCTCCCGAGCAGACATCTAGCTAGCCACGAGGTCGGGCCACTCACCTCCCGAGCAGACATCTGGCTATCCACGAGGTCGGAATACTCACCTCCCGAGCAGACATCTAGCTAGCCACGAGGTCGGGCCACTCACCTCCCGAGCAGACATCTGGCTATCCACGAGGTCGGAATACTCACCTCCCGAGCAGACATCTAGCTAGCCACGAGGTCGGACCACTCACCTCCCAAGCAGACATCTGGCTGGCCACTAGGTCGGGCCACTCTACTCACGAGCAGTCATCTAGCTAGCCACGAGGTCGGGCCACTCACCTCCCGAGCAGACATCTGGCTATCCACGAGGTCGGAATACTCACCTCCCGAGCAGACATCTAGCTAGCCACGAGGTCGGGCCACTCACCTCCCGAGCAGACATCTGGCTATCCACGAGGTCGGAATACTCACCTCCCGAGCAGACATCTAGCTAGCCACGAGGTCGGGCCACTCACCTCCCGAGCAGACATCTGGCTATCCACGAGGTCGGAATACTCACCTCCCGAGCAGACATCTAGCTAGCCACGAGGTCGGGCCACTCACCTCCCGAGCAGACATCTAGCTAGCCACGAGGTCGGGCCACTCACCTCCCGAGCAGACATCTGGCTATCCACGAGGTCGGAATACTCACCTCCCGAGCAGACATCTAGCTAGCCACTCACCTCCCGAGCAGACATCTAGCTAGCCACTCACCTCCCGAGCAGACATCTAGCTAGCCACTCACCTCCCGAGCAGACATCTGGCTGGCCACGAGGAGGTCGCCGCGCGAGTTCAGAAGCACGCACCAGAACACCCTGCTGTCCGCTAGTAGACTGGGCCGCGCGGCGCGCCACGCGGTGGTTATATAACCGCGGGGCCTGCCCAGTCATCGCGATAACCCTGTCCGCTCCCGCTTCGTCACGACGCCGCAAGGTCACCGCGCTATCGCGGGCACACGGAGTGTTCTTGACCGTGAGCTGTGTGTCCGGCCGAGCTACCGCAGCGCTGTCAACAGGAGTTCATCTTGCAGGTGATGCGATGTACGCAGATCACAAGAGACGGGAAAAATTTCGAGAATTCATTTCGCGATAGGCTAATATACAAATCATTATACCTCAGTGCTGCCTCTGCTACTGTCTCACAACTCACCTGGATGACTCTGGGCCAATGAGATACACCCAACCAAATCTTTATCGAATCACAGGCTGCTACGCTGGAACGTCTCACAAGACAGCTGCCAATGAGTGGGTGGAATTTGACCGAGTGTACGTAGAACTATGGATTTCATCCTGCAGGACATTGAACCCGCGATTTTTCCCGGTCCCTACAGATCACGTTTGAAGTTACAGCCCAAATGACGTAACATGTACAGAGTGTTGAGGGAGTGGCAGGAACGGGGGAAGAGCAAAATCCCTGGGGCCTGGTTGAGTTTCGGGTTTGTTTAAACAGAATCCATAAGAAAACCTGAAAGTTAAGTGGAGCGTGTGAATTGCATTTACAGTTATCGGCACAGTAAAGTAGGCGGTCTTTTGAGTTGTGAAGTTTGGAATGTCGTGATTTAAAATAACCGCCGCCGTGGCTCGACGTCTGACCACGAGATGTCGTCGCGCGCGAGAACCTGCGCAGGGCCGCGCGGGATCTCCAGTGTTTCCAGGGTGGTTAGTCCTTCGGTCACGTGCACAGCCATTATTTAACATTCTTTTGATCTGTTAAAAACGAGCGTTCGGGAAAGAAAAGACATTACACAACAACAACAAAAAATGGGGGCTGTCTGTAAAGTCTGTTTACGGACGATAAATTTTACGTGATAACGTCATAAGAAAACATTGATGCAAAAATGCATACTTTATTAATTTTCATATATTATTTACAGTTTTTCTTTGCAAATTTAATTAAAATAATTTGTTTAAATATAATAACGAACAATTAGTTTAAAAGCCCGCCTTAACCTGTTTGATATTATAGAAGATCTCGCACGGTGGTTGGCCGGTTCTTGCACGCTCGGCTCGGGCGGAACGTGACAATGAGTCTTGCTTTTTTTCGTGCGTGCAGCCGGCGTCCATCGATTTATAAGACGTTATCACGTCAAAAAAATCTGAAGACTGTAAACATGATCGGTGTGTATCTCATCAGTAGAGACCTTCAAAATTCGCGGATTTATTTCGTGATATGCTACAATTCAAATAATTATACCTTAGCGCTGCTTCTGCAATTGGTTCACTGTTGATATGGAGTAATGAGGGCCAATTAGAGACCCTCACTCATAGAAGTGTCGAATCACAGACACTCGGTCGAGACGACTCACAAGTCAGCAGCCAATGAACAGGTGGCATTTGCCCGAGTGTGTAGAGTGTAGTAGAGTGTATCCTGGAGGTCAGTGAATCCGCGAATTTTGCAGGTCTCTACTCATCAGCAGGGGCGTAGCCAGGGGGGGGGGGTTAGGGGTTCAACCCCCCCCCCCCCTTAGCACCAAATCTTTAATTAATTTCTTATTCATCACTCAAACAAATTTCAGATTAAAATTAATAAAATTTTTACCATTACAATATTTAAATTTAAGTACTGAAAACTGCTAAAATAGCACTATTTTACACCTTAAAATCCAAATTTTCCCGGGGGAGGACCCCCGGACACCCCCCCCCCCCCCCCCCCCCGCTTTAATACGGGGGGGCCACACTTCTTAACACCCCTCATACACAAATCCTGGCTACGCCACTGCTCATCAGTGTTAGGTACGGTTTCCTATGAATATTAATAAACAACGGCCTTTAAGTTTTCGTCCTGACAGGGTGAACCTTCGACCAGGAAAACGTTCCGTGCAGAGGACGAATAAGCTGAGAAGGAAGGATGAAGGGGGGAGGAGTGGACACACACGGAAGCCAATTGGAAGATGCGCGAAGGAGACTAGCGAGCCACCAACCAGAAGGTCGACCTCACTCACTCACTCACTCACTCACTCACTCACTCACTCACTCACTCCAAGGCCGCCGGATTAACCACGCCGTTTCCAGCCGGCTCTCTTTTGGCGGATCGAACCTTGGGCGACGGAATGTTTTTTTTTGTGGACGAACTGCCACCTCTCTCGCCGCGAGCCGTCCAGTCGTGAAACTCCCGGCGAAGGTTTTCGGCGGCCGAGCAGAAGGAGAGAGACCTGGTGTTGTCGACTGCTTCCAGCCCTGTATCGTCTTAGGTTGTTATTTACACGTTAGAGCACAGCACTGTCGCCCGCTGTCATTCCCCGCACCCCTCATCCATCATTCACTGCGGCTCAAGGTCGTTCAACGGGAGGGGGAAGGGGTGTTTGAAGAGTTCGACACTTGTCCGCTAGGGACCACCACAAGTCGATGCCCTAGAGATGGTGGCGATTGCGGCGGTGAATTAACCAACTACCTCAAACAGTATTAGAAATTTAACCTGGGCTGGCGACTTCTATACAGTATATATATTCAAAGTTCCAGCCAAGCGCGGCTCCAGAAGGGGGGCGGTAGGGGCGATAGCCCCTCCCGAGACCAATTATATTGATTAGTGTATATTTATGTTTACTTAAATATTTAATTTCATATGTTAAACTTTTATCTCGTCAAAAGTTGCAAGGAGCTTACTAAGGTTCTATATATTTTAAACCTGTCAATTTGTAAATAATATTCCAAGGCCAATATCTGACCACTTTCATTTTTTTTGAAACTACGACCTTTCTTTTGTGCGATAGACCCTCCCGAAAAGTCATCCTGAAACCGCCATTGCTTCCAGCGAGGACCTGGCCCCAACCCGGGTCTAGCGTCTGTGAACCCTGAGGGCGTCAGTGGCAAACGATGTTCGAAACAGAAGAGAGTCGACCAATTCTTCACTAACAAATTATGTGAAAAGTTTTTTTTTTGTAGTAGCAGTACTTGACCACGAAGTCATATTTTGGCATTACTTTCCTCTAACGGCTTTTTTTTTTTTGACAAATTTCATCGCGGAATCTCAAGATTCCTTCGAAATTTCGCCAACATATTATTTACAAAACGTTATTTGCGCATCTGTGTAAATTCACGTAAGTGGTTGAATTTTTTATTTTTTTTGCTAGTTTCACCTTTGAAGTTTCTTGGCTTTTGGGCTGTAGCCGCGTCCTCGGCGAGTAATTCAACCGACGTTTCTGTTCGGCCATTGCAGTCGCCATCTTACTCAATTGGATGCTCCCTGATGATGGCGACTGCAATGTCGACCGAAACGTCGGTGAATTACTCGCCGCCGAGGACGCGGCTACAACTCAAAAGCCAAGCTACTTCAGTGTGAGAATCATTAGTGACGTATTTCAGCAGGTTGGGTTGGGTTGGGTTGGGAGGAAGAAAGGAGGAAGGAACGGGTCGTTACCATAACGCCGAAATGCCAAATTGACCACAACGCCGACAGCTAGAAAACTACTGTGTACCACAACGCCGAAATAACAACTGAATGAATTTGTGTGTGTTTCTTAAATGTACCTTAACGCCGAAATACCACAATCAAACCTAACCTAACCTAGCGTAATATAACCTAACCTAACTTAACCTAGCCTATCCTAGCCTAGCCTAACCTAACCTAGTCTAACCTAACCTTTGTGGCAATAATAACATTTTTGCCTAGTCTAACCTAACATTTGTCCTGCAATGACATTTTTCGGCGTCGTGGTATTTCGGCGTCGTGGTATTTCGGCGTCGTGGTATTTCGGCGTCGTGGTATTTCGGCGTCGTGGTAATTCGGCGTCGTGGTAATTCGGCGTCGTGGTAATTCGGCGTCGTGGTAATTCGGCGTCGTGGTAATTCGGCGTCGTGGTAATTCGGCGTCGTGGTAATTCGGCGTCGTGGTAATTCGGCGTCGTGGTAATTCGGCGTCGTGGTAATTCGGCGTCGTGGTAATTCGGCGTCGTGGTAATTCGGCGTCGTGGTAATTCGGCGTCGTGGTAATTCGGCGTCGTGGTAATTCGGCGTCGTGGTAGTTCGACGTCGTGGTAGTTCGGCGTCGTGGTAGTTCGGCGTTGTGGTAGTTCGGCGTTGTGGTAATTCGGCGTTGTGGTAATTCGGCGTTGTGGTGCGTCCCCGGAAGGAACCATGTTTGACCCGGGGAGTGAAATGTCTGCTGCTCCTGGAGTCGGCGCCGGGAGACACAGCAGGGGTCGAGGTCAGTGCGCGGGGGTTTTCCGCTCGCCCCGGGGGCCGCCATGTCGCGACCCGGCCGCCATTACACCAGCACAGCCGCCGGCGTCGTCGCCTCCCGCTGCTAGTGGGGGATCCGGGGAAGAGGGAAGCCTAAGATGCACATAAAGTTCTGCCATTCCCGATTACACCCGAACAATTCACCTTCGGCCAACCTAAGGGTTTATATATATATATATATATATATATATATATGTGTGTGTGTGTGTGTGTGTGTGTGTGTGTGTGTGTGTATTTCTCTGTTCATTTTAATGTAGCTATACTAACCTAACTAACCGTCCATAGTGTTTTAAAGTATTTTAATGTAGCTAACCTAACCGACCACTTTTAATATTTGAATTCATTTTTCCTGCGGAAAAATAAAAGAAATCCCGAAATTGGCCGAAGGTGAATTGTTCGGGTGTAATCGGGAATGGCAGAACTTTATGTGCATCTTAGGTCTCCCCGGGGAAGATGCCAGCAGTGCTGATGAAGTCTCAGGGCTCAGGACACAGCCGACTGTCTGGTCAGCTGAGTGAGGTACGGGGCTGAGGCGGTGACTATGCTGGGTTGGTGGTCCCAGCCGCTGGTCATTGCCGAAGCTCTAACACCCTCCCGATCAAACAACAGGGAGCTATCCCTTACAGTTCTGTTTTAAATAAGCTCTGGAATGTATATAAAACGAACTGGAACGGTACTCCCACCCCACCCTATTAGGGCGCTTGTGTGGGCGGGGAACGTGAGAATGCCGGCCGTAAGGTCGGAATAATCTGCTTCAGTAAATATCAGTTCACGAGATTTCACAAACTATTGTTATTGATTTTTATATTATAATCCTTCATGTATTTTGTATTTCCCTTTTTTTTTTATAGTTATTAAAGCTTTAAAGTAAAAATCATATTTTCATTGCCTTTTACGCTCATCTAGTTTATTTTTATTCCATAGATTGCACGATTCTTTGAACTGACGACTGACTATTCAGAAATAAAATTTAATTTCACATAGCATGTTCCAGTCGATTCTGGGGTAATAATCCGCCAGTCAGATTATTTCTACGTGTGATTTGTTTTGTGCTGAGAATTTAGGTTCATTAAAAAAATATATAATAATGATGACAATTGATTAAAATTCACTTTACATATAAGAAATGGTAGAATGTTATGGGGATAACACAAATTTGATTCCCCCCCCCCCCCCCCCCCTTGAGACCTATCGAAGCCTTCCTTCTCTCGCGAACACAATTATACATCCTGCATGCTACACACAAATATAGCTTTTTAAACAACATGAATACAGTCATCACACTCTGAAACGAAGTGAGTTGAATATCGGAATACAGAGGCGACAAAGCTACATTTGCAGCCAGATGGAGCGACTGGTAACTTTGTAGCCAAAATGGCTACATTTTGCTAAATTTGTAGCCAGATGGAGAAAATTGGTTATATTTGTTGCCCAATTGGCTACATTTGAATCCATATTGGAGACTACATTCGATTATAATTGACTAATATTATGTGCTTTAAATAAGGTTTACTTCATTACAAAAAAAATCATGCTGAATTACGAATATTATTCCTTGCCTTGAATGTGTTTATGTTCATCTCTCTCCTGATCTCGACAAAGAACTTTTAATTAAGGATGTTGAAGGTTTAAGGAAGACAGAAGACAATGGAAGTATCATTATTGTGAAAAGTGAGAATATGTTTCAGCCCATTTCTCCAGAGCATACGAACTTTGAAAACCGACGGAAACTTAGAAAGGATGCTTCAAGACAAAGAAGCAGCTTCGATTTCAGAGATTAAAATTTTTTACAGTAATCTGGATGAGTATGTTGATCATGGTGATAGCTGTGTTGATAGCTGAGAAGATGATGAGGAAAGAGTGGTGTTGAAACAAAACAAATTGTGATTTTCCGAATAAAGGCAGCAGAAGAGAGATACGATACTCTAAATGATTTTATGGACAATCTACTAGCATGGATGAGATAATCTCCAATACCTGAAATCATGCATATTTTTCGGCTTGTATTTTTAGATTGGTAGTCTTTGAGTGAATTTTATGTTAGGGTGATTTCAAAAGGGGGGCTGCAATATGCTAACATGAGGATTAATTTGATGGTATTGTGTGTTGGTTTGATAATTTATCACTGATTTATGGTTTTTATGTGGGTTTGTAGATATGAAGTTATTTACTGAAAATGTTTCACGAGCAACTATAATTTTTTTCGCTTAGGTCCCACACTCAGTATCACACATGTATGTGTATGTTCTGAATATAAAAAAATATATCAAATGATTCAAATATTTTCTATCTATTACCTTTCATAACTATAACATTTACCATATCAAGTATTGCCATGCAGAAGTTTAGCTGTGTGAGTAGATAATGTCTATGAACTGAGACTCTTGGGTCCACGATGTCGTGAATTTGGTCGAGTTTGTTGTGGCTAGCTCATGCTCTCAGACATTCTTGGGCGATGAGTCATGATTTCGGAAGTACCTCGCGACCATATCTCCAATTGTCAAAGTCAATAGTGGTTGTACTTGGTCCTTGCTGTGCCGATTAATCATACTTGTGGCCAGGATGCTAACATATTTGGGAGAACTGAATTGTTGTCCCTTGGAAGGGCAGCCCTTCAGGATTTTTCTGACAGTGGTTAGTTTGTAAAGCGACTGGAAGGGCAGCCATGTGTATATTATCGTAATTTTATAATCCTCAATTGTTGCCCATTGGAAGGGCAGCCCATCAGGATATCTTTAACAGTGGTGTTTTTGAAAGGTTGTCTTAATTGTTGCCCCTTGCAAGGGCAGCCCTTCAGGATTTTTCTGACAGTAGTTAGTTTAGTTTAGTTTAGGTTAGGTTAGGTTAGGTTAGGTCACTTTACAAACTAACCACTGTCAGAAAAATTCTGAAGGGCTGCCCATCCAAGGGGCAACAATTACAGACCTGTAACAACACACGAGTTGTTTCGAACACGCTGCATATGAGCCATGTTGTTTGCTAAAATTTTAGCGATTTTTAGGTTAGGATGGTTTCGAGCAAGGGTTACTTTGTGTTATCTTGAGGTGTAGTATTATTAGGTGTATTTTGTGGGTTTAATTTATGGATTTCGTGTAAATGAGTAGATTTGATGTTGTGTATTCATTTTTTTTCTTTTCGTGGGCGGCTATACCTATATATGGTCTTTTAAATAGTTTTGTTAGTTATCAGAACTTTGAACATTTTTATTCTGCTAGCTACTTTTGTGCACTTAAACTTTTGTTTTAAAATGTAGTAATTTGGATTTTTTTTTTTGTAAACGTAATTTTAGTGGAACTATAATATGTATACATTTAATAAATAAGAACAGTTCTTGTGATTTGAGAATGCTTTAAAAAAGATGGCCCCTCAATTCAACAAGGATGTGATAATACACGCCCCATGTGTGACTCTCCGCCACTGACTCCAAGATGATTGTTGTGAGTTCAAGTGCGACAGTAAGAGAACACATCACACGCAAACTAACGAATATATCTGGCTGATTAATGATTTTCATTAATTTTAAATTAAAAAATTTACTTTCGACAAACTAGTGACATCACGGTAACATATGTCGACGAGCAGCTAATAAACTCGCTCAAAAGTAAACGACGTAGAAACAGACTTCAAAAGAATATCCAAAGAAGGTCATACATAGCATGAGCCGGCCGCTACGTCTCCGTAAAATAACGCCTTTTTTTTTCACGTTTTCCCCCCTCCCTTCCCATCTCTGAAATAGGTCATTAATTATCTTCTAGCGGGCGCCCTTGGAGGAAAGGCCGTTTCTCGCGAGTTTTTTTTTTTACGACTCGAGCTATAAAGTCGCTGCCACTGTAACTTCATTTCAAACGAACGGTGGATTCGTAAGTATATTTTGCAACCAGTTCACAGAACGAAGAATAAAAACAAAAGCACGCGAAACTTGCGCAATGTCGGTGTTTGCAGAAATCCCGATAGCTAATCTCGGAAATGCCCGTCCCACCACTCCATTTTCAGGCAGCTGCCAGCGACACAAAACAAGTCCTTGATTTGTCATGTTCCTACACGTCGTTTACTTATTAATTATAACGAACATTTACTATGCTATTATTGTGACACTAGAAAGTTGTAAGGTTAGGCGCCCGTTGAAAAATTATGAATATTAACACTTTAATTTAATATATACGTGAAATTTTTATTTAAAATTTATTTTTATACTGTGCAAGAAAATAGTTTTGATACATGTATAAAAATAAAAATTTTTGACAAAAATTATATATAGTATGTATAAAGTGCATCTGTGCTATTTACCGATAATTTTAGCAGCAAGAAATTAAGTGACCACAAAAAAAGAATAGATTAAGACACCCACTATTCGCGTTCTATACTCACACCATCTCAACTGGAATAGGCATATGCTATGCTCAAACATAGCCAACAATTTAAATTATATTAATTAAAATTTGTTGACAATAATTTTTTTTAACTAAAATGGCGTGTTTCAGTTACTTTTCTTTATAAGTAAAAAAAATGTAATGGAATGATGCTATTTATGAAATACAACAAGAAAATGTTTTTTTACAAAATCTCATTCCAAATTTTCCTTTACAAAAGAATGTTTCAGATACGTTTAAAACTTTTTCCATTACATTTTTAATTTCTGTCTAAATTTTGCGCTCTATGAAGTAGATCTGGCAACAGAGGACAAAGCAGGCGGCAGAAATCGTACATTGGAAGGGAGAGTACATGTCTATTAAAATGCACACTAGAGACTTAAGAGAACCTTTTATTTTTATTTTTCGTTCTTTGCACATGACTGTACCATCTCATTCGTGCTTCTTAAATCATCTCATTCAAGTCCTGTACTGCTCTCGCTTGCATCTCATTCGCGATCCTGTCTCGCCTCGCAACTGCCAACACACCCCTCATTAACTTCATTCCTTTTGCCCTGATCTTCCCAGCATCTCTCTTGTCTGCAGTCCAAGTTTCTGCTCCGTAAGTGACCACTGGCACATAGTAGGTGTTGTACAACACTAGTTTGCATTTTAATGGCACCTGCCTTCTTACATACCAAGAACATTTTTTATTTTTGCTCTCGTAAATCGGAACAACCTCATTCGCTTGCTTCTGTTATAGCTGGGCGTTGTATGCGATCGGTTAAGTTATATGTGCATGTATTATTTTGCTGAAATGTCCTTCTAAACATGTTTAAATATTGAAGTAGCTTGGGTTCTGGGTTGTAGCCGTGTCCTTGGCGAATAATTTACCGACGATTCGGTCGACATTGCAGTTGCCATCATCAGGGTGCAGTTACCGACGTTTCGGTCGACATTACAGTCACCATTATCACAGAGGGCAGTTACCTACTGAAGGTAGGTAACCGATCCCTGACGATGGCGACTGCAATGTCGACCGAAACGTCGGTTAAGTATTCGCCAAGGAAACGGTTACAACCCAGAAGCCAAGCTACTTCAGACAACGGCCGTGAAAGCCTACGAACATTATGTTTAAGTATTTACTTAATTTTCACTAAAATTCGTTCATACAAGCAAAATTAAAAAAAAAAAAGATTTTTTTTTTAAATAACTTAAATGTTCTATCAATGCTGCTTGATCTGTAAGTATGCGAGAAGTAATCATATCCGCACTGAGTACTTCCAGTTCGGACAGTGCTCGTGACAAGAGGGCTACAAACGAGTGCCTACTTGAAGCGCTGAAGGAAGTGCCGGGCCGGCATAGACTCCTTCTCGGAAAGAGCGCTGATGTATAATTCCCGGCAAGCTGACAGCTGGTTTTGGGGCGGAGGTTATGATTGGCCGGGAGGAGAGAGAGCGACGAGGTAATGACACAGGCGCTGCGAGGACCTTGGGACTTAACTACCGCCTTCGCCGGCTACTACTATGAGTTACAGGTCCCGGCAAAAGGGGGGGAAGAAGGAAAAAATAAATAATAAACCGGCGTTTGACAAGTCCCGAGCACCGGTGGAGAGAGAGAGAAATCGAGCGAAATGACTGGTGCCAAGACGATGAACGGCTTATGCTGCGTCACGCCAGCAGAAGTTGGTTATCCCAGGACAGCCGTCGCCCACACACGTCCAACCACGTCAGTCCATAAGCAGTCCATAAACCCCACAAGGGTGGGGCTGGGTGGACCCCCGGGTCCAGACCTATCTCAGTGTGTGAAATAAACATACATGCTCGCTGTGGTTATTTTAAAGTTAAAATAATTTTATAAATAAAGCTTAGTTTGCACTTACAAAAATATTAACCATAATTACATCCTGTATTTTACGGTTAAGAAACATTCTAAGAAGAGTGTAGGTAAGAAATAACCAAGAAATATTATAATGTGGCACGTGACTGTAAAAGTGATTTTGGGGTGGGGTGCAGGGTCCGTAATCGAATGTGGAGGCCATGGGCGTGCGAACAATGCAGTGCGTATAATCTGAACACAACACATACACCACACACAAAAACTGTCCATAATCAACCATTCAAGTAATTGTTGTGCGTCAAAGAAATCAAACAAGAAAAAAATATAATTATTTATAATTTTTTTTTGAAGAGAAACTTTTTTGGGTGCGACGAGAGTAAAATTTCGAAGGCCGAATTTTAATGGAAAGTGTTCTTGAAACATTGTTGTGAAACGTTTCTGACGTGAAAAGTACATAGAATATGTACTTGGCCAAACAGAGATAAAGAGAGCACTATGCTGTTATACGTTGCTGAGCTCGTTTACGTTTTCCTCTTTGTGCGATGATTCGTCACCCGCAAAAAAAAAAACCGAGAGAGATAGATGAACAAAAGAATAAGACAGAATATGAACATGCGTTTGTTTCCGAAAAAAGATACAGGTATCCTATACAGTCAACTGTGAATGGCTTGAATTTTCTATTTGCTACCAGCGCGCTTTTTCAACCAGCAGCGTAGAGAGCGCTGTTGAGACAGTCCCTGCATTTCCCGCATAGATAGCGCTAGCTACCTGTTATGAAATTCATGTTTCGTTCAGAGATTTGGCGTGTTCCAAATGACAGAATTGTTTGAAGAAACAGAACACGCGCGGTTTTTCTTTGTGAGTGTTCAAACATCGAGTAATAATTATTTATAAAATTGTCATCTTTCTCTCTATCTCTCTCTTTCTGCCGTTATATATCTTACGATATACTCACGAGTCGAGGTTTGAATTGCCAAAGAGGTTTCACTTCTATCACATGCGCTCCCTTTTTTTTTAAGTTTTGAATTTTTTTTTACTGTCAGATTTAAGAGCAGACTGAACAACTTGTAAGTTATGACTCGATTCAGGATAATAAAAAAAAAACTTTCATTATAATGGGACAGTTTTTATGTTTACGGACTTAAGTTTCGCAGCTTGTTACACCACGCGGTGAAAGGTTCAGACGGTAACCTCGTCACTCTAGCACCTTGTCAACAGGCCTGTTGACAAGCAACTGTTGACAAGCAACTGTTGACAAATCACCCACGCGAACTGTCGGGAAAAATAGGGCACCTCGCTGTGACACAACTACTGTGCTTATCAGCTCGTCATCTCATGTTAACAGTGTCAGGAAAAATTCGCGGATACATTTCGAGATGGACTAGACAGCATGGACGTGTACATTTTTTGCTGCCTCAGTGATTGGGCCACAGATTATCTGGAAGACTTGGAGCCAGTTAAAAACCCACAACTAAAGAAATATCTAATCAAAAGCATACCAGTTATCACGAGTCAGTAGCCAATAAGCAGCCAATGGAGGATCGTGAAGTCTATCCTGGAGGTCATCCAAACGGAGAATTACGTGATATATTATATATGTGACACATATTACGTGATACAAATATGTAGGGGCGTGTATTTTTCGCGAAAAGATTTCGAAACTAGCTGAGAGTTCGAACACCTTAGTATCGTTCTGTGTTTTACTGGTTGTTTCCTTCCTTCAGGTTCGTGTATTCTGTCGGCGCACCAATCACAGCCACCCAGTGCGGAAGCAAACGCGTCCTGAATGGCCCGGCCAATAGGGTCATGCCTTCTCTAGCAGACGACCGCCAATCACAAGGAAGAAACAGCTGACGCAGACATTCTTTATTGCCGTTTATTGAGCGTTCAGAATTTTTTTTTTCCGTGAAAAATACATTCCCCTAAAAACGTATATTAACGCTGAATAATGACACATGAATAGAGACTGGAAAAATTCGCGGTTTCAATGACCTCTAGGATAGACTCCAAGATCCTTTATGTACTAGGACAAATTGCACCTGCTCATTGGATAATGACTCGTGACACGTGTCACCTGGGATGCTTGTAATTTGATACTTCTTTTGTTGAAGGTTTTTCAATGGCTTAGAGTCCTTCAGGTAAACGGTGGTCGAATCACTGACTCAGCATAAAGGTGTGCGAGTTTGGAGTCTAGCCTACCGCGAAATAGAATCCGCGAATTTTTCCGGTCTCTACACATGAATGATAATTGCAGCGCGATACTTGTTGAGTTGATAACCCCCCACTCGCCGCCCCTTTTTTCGCTGATCAGTTATCGTCTGCTCTTACGAACACGCAACCTGCCATTACTGATTACTGACTCCCGAGTCATCAGACCGGCCGGTTCAGTTTCCTCGGTTCCACTCTGCGTTTTATTTTCTCCAACAGAATCGTGTTCGTCTTTCGAGTAATCGACTATCAACCACAGTACTAAATGTTTTTTTAAATTTTCCTTTAATCTAACACATGTTTTACGATTACCAATTTAGAAATGAAAATATTTGTCATCATATATTAGGCAAAAGAGCACTGAGTGCTGGAGTGTCTTGTTGTATATACCAATGCTGTAAAGTGAAATATGTGAATAATAAAAACCTATTGAATTGAATTGACTATCACAACCGATTCTTGCCACCGCGAACGAATCACGCGCTATCGCTCGCTCCAAAGATTTCGTTCATTTTGAACGAATCGTTCCTTGACGACACATCACTAACGCTTTGGTAGCGGAGTGTGGAACGGAATGGAATGCCATGCGGCTGTCGACCCGACGCAACCCATGGGAAGGGGGGGGGGGGGGGGGGGGGGGTTTGGCAGCCATGTGCGTCGGGGCGTGTTACTGTCGTGTAACCTCGTTTCTCAGGGGGAAAACAACTAGGTACGTTTATTTTTATTCTGCCAACTGTAAAAAAAAAAACACTTGGTTGACTGATTAACAGCTGGAGACGGAACCACGAGGTAGTGAGTGAAGGTCTGTGACGAGGAACGAGAGAGTTTTCCTTGAGTGATTCGGAGAATGGAAATTCGGAAAGGAGGGGGGGGGGGGAAGAAGAGAGGGAGAGGGGGGAAGAGAGAAAGAGAAGGAATGGGCGCGTGTACTCACGTACGCGCGTTAGAAGTTATACTTACTTGGCGTTAACACAAAACTAACTTTAATTTTGCGCATTATGAAAAAAATGAGTGAATTTTTACGATGCGCGCGCACTATGCAATTAAATTTTTACAGGATAAAAAAAAGCTACATACAAAAAAAATTATGAATGTGTTTAAATCTTATACTGATATTGAATACGGGTCCACATAATTAAAACCATTAATTTACTGTGAATATTAGTGATATAAATTGTATTTATAAACTTTTTTCAAGTGAGGTTATGTTCCCGTATAATTTAATTGCATTATCTTAATACTAGCTGCCCCACCCGGCTTCGCACGGCTATACTAATGGAAAAAAAATAAGCCACAAATCGCATTTACAGTAATGGTAAATAAAAAAAATTCAGTGAAAATTTATTGCAGTGCTGCATAATATACTGGAGAGAAAATGAATAGCATCGATGGTTTCCCGACTCGTGCACGCAACGTACCACTGATGTACCCGTACTTCGCTACGGCAGTCTACAGGCAGATCACTCTTGCGCCGCTCATTATACATGCCCCTCCTTGTGGGTACGCCACTGCCGCGCGATGTCCGTTGCCATGGAGACGCAGAAGGCATGAACAATTCAAAATCCTGTTCTCATGCAAAGTACCCACTGTTGCCTGGTTTTAACCACCCATGGGATCTAATTTTCGGAAAATGTCATCCTGCGTAACATAAGGAACATTACTAAAATATATATCCTTGAAAAAAGGGGCAATAAAAAAACAAATTAAACACAGAGCGAGGGAAAAAAACAATAGTTTAGGTTTGCGATTTAAAGTGATAAAAATTATTTAAATACTAATTGAACTCTTATGAGGGCACTGATTGCTACGTTGTTAATATCACACGGTTTTTTTTTTACTTGTATGGGAAAATTAAGAATGATAAGGCATCTAGTGCGTGGCAACAATGTTAATAGGCAAAAGGAAATAAACTTCTAGCGCCTGCGGCATTGTCAACACACACTTCGTACGTGTACTGCATGTTGTATCTAACCCCCTCCAACGCATTTGATTCTAAATTGGACTTTTAGTAAGGATCCCTAATGTTATTGATAATATAATATAGCATATAGCCTTCCTCGATAAATGTACTATCCAACACTGAAAGAATATTTCAAATCGGACCAGTGGTTCCTGAGAATAGCGCGTTCAAACAAACAAACTCTTCAGCTTTATAATATTAGTATATATATAACTCCAGTGTCCTGATGTTTGTTTCCAGTGAACTCTTCACCAAGTCAACCGAATTCGATGAAAATTGGCATTTATGTGTAATTTTTTCCAACTTGAGAGAGAGGACAGTTTTTATTTCGATTAATGGTCTTAATAATTTATAATTAATAATATACTGATTATCAATTTTGATTGGTGTTATTAATCGTAAGTTTCATAAGTCTCAAACAGATGGCGCCTTAAATCAGTTTTTTACAGACAACTGTTGTACTGTCTGACATAAATATCTCATAGATGGCGCTACGTTTCAATTCAAATTTTATTTTTCTCCATGTTGTGCACATTTTCGTTGATCAACGTACTACGTAACCTCGCTTTTTTTGTATTATTTTTGATTTTATCATCACGTGTTTACAATTATTGATATCTATCTTCAGCTGTCAATCTACAGATATAATAATAAAACAAATAATATTAGCTAGAGAATCAGAGATCATCAAATTTTATTTCATGTTAAAAAATTTGTAAGTATTAATTAATTCTAACTTTCCTGCAAATTTTATAATCTAAGTTTATAAAAATTACAAAAATATCTATGTATTAAGTGCTTGCTTTTTATTTTCTCTTTTGATTGTATTTTTACTAACTTATTATTTTCAGTAAACTGCCACCAAAAAAATCGAATCTCACTCAGCCACAGCAACGCGTGGCCGGGTCTGCTAGTAGAATATATATTATTAAATTTACATACCAGTTTTTATATTAATATTGAATACTGAACACTACACCAACCGTGTATATATTATATATATACACACATATACACACATATACACGCACATACACACACATATATATCCAGTCCTTTTATTGTTTTATTTCCATTAATTATTTGTATGCAAACCTAAAGTTAGTATTTTTTTTACTACGCCAAGCACAATGCCAGTTCTCATGGACGTACGTACACTAGGTACACGCAGCTATTGTTTTTTTTTTTTTCCATTCGCCGAAATGAGGCGCTCAAGAGGACACCTTCCCACGGACATCGTCCACAATCGATAGTCCTCGGGTCGACACCTCGACCTTTGCCGCGGCCCATCGATCCACCGCGAACAAGCGCCTCCTCCAAATGTCACGGGCCCCGCGCGGGGGTGGGGGAGGGGGAGGGGGGGAAGCTGCAACACTACTGATGACGTCACGATGGCACGCGCCGTCATCTCCGAGTACCAACACCTTTTCACAGACGAGAGAGCCAAACGCCCGATCGTGCATCTTCGGGTTTTCTTTGTTGTTCACATAGGCGTGCCCAGACATTTCCATTAGGGGGGGCCCTGCTAAATTTTTAAATCAGAAGCTGAATTTAGAATGTTAAATAGCCTAAATACATTCACTCATTGCCGTGTTTATATTTTTGTGCAGTATCAACGAGATATGTTTACTACTTAATATTTATATCCGTATAATTTTAACAATCTTGAAAATATGTTTTTTTTTTTTCCATAGACAATGTTTAAAGGGTACTTACACATTTACCCCCCCCCCCCCCCCTCGAATTTTCCAATAGCTTGGTCCAGATCTACCTTGAAATGAACTTCTTTTTAGTGAATGAAAACACAGCAATTCAGACAACAGAACTTTAACAAACCTCTTAATTTTTTTTTTCCTTGGCCATGACCTCGTGTTTTAAATAAACTAAGGCGGCTGTATTTCCAGAACGATAAAATGTTTAAAAATATTGTTAATTAGCACGCTCCAACACTGAAAAACAGTTTGAATGTCACAGTGCCAGGAATATACGAATATTAACGAACGCATGAGAGAAAATGCCGATCTGAGTGATTACATTCGGAAGAGGGGGGGGGGGCATGGCCCCCTGCCCCGCCCCCCTTGTAGGCACGCCTATGGTTGTTCATTGTAACTCATGATAACTAATGGTCAATTAGGTTAGGTTAGCTACATTATAAATACTTTAAAACATTGTGGACGGTTGATTTGGTTAGGATGGCTACATTAAAGATACTGTGAAATCATGTAAACGGTTTCCTAGCCCTGGATAGCTACATATTAAAAAGTTATTTGCTTAGCAACCATAAAATGATTTTACAGTATTTTTAATGTAGCTATACTTACCTAATATAACCAACCATCCACAATGTTTTAAAAAGTATTTATAATGTAGCTAACCTATCCTAATCGACCGTAAAATGTAATGCCACACCGGTTTATACAATGAGATAGAACGAGGGGGGGAAAAAGCGAGCATGAACTTCGGGGAACTAAGAGTGTGGCTCTCTCGCCTGTGAAATGAAGGCTTCCAGAGGACCCTCAGCCAGTTGTAAACAAGGAGGAGAAGTGGTCACCCAATCAGCTGCGACCCCGCCGGAGGTCGTGGCAGACAGTGGCGGATCCAGGATTTTGGTTTGGGAGGGGCTTGACCCAGCTGAGGCTAGGCTTTATCAAGGAAAACACTAAAACAATAGTGGACCCAGATGCTTTTGGAAGGGGCTTGAGCCCCTTAGCCCCCCCCCCCCTCCTCTGGATCCGCTACTGGTGGCAGAGGTGGGTTCGAGCGCGCGAGACGAGAAACACGCGCGGATTCCGCCGGATGCCTGTCGCGGCGACAATGCCCCCCCCCCCCCCCCCCCCCCCGCCTTCCCAAATCAATTTTACAGTCACGTGCTACATAATTGCATCGTTATTTCTTAACTACGCTCTTTTTAGAATGTTGTTTAACCTTTAAAAAAAAGGGTATAATTGAGGAGCTTTCGTGCAAAACATGTCCATCACCAGTAAAAAAAAAATGTATGTTTCACGTGTTTTGAGACCCCTTTTTTTTTTTGCACAAGAACCCATACTTCACACTTGTAAAATGACTTGGACATGTTGGGCTTTTGTATCGTCGTGAGATGGTAAGAGTTCTTTCGCCTCAGAAAAAAAAAGGGTCTCGAAACATGTGAAACATACATTTTTACTGGTGATGGACATGTCGAGTTTTGCACGATTATGGTTACTATTTTTATAAGTCCGAACTCAGCTTTGTTTATAATATTATTTAAACTTCAAGATGACCAGAGCGAGTGTGTATGGGATCGTCCATTAATCACGTGAGGCTCGAAAGGGGGGGGGGAGGGGGGGGGGAAATCACGAAATACCACAAGGGGGGAGGGGGGGGGGTAGAGAGATATCACGTGTATTTTTATTTCGCCCGATTTCTACTAAACCGAAAAGCGACGCGTGACCTTGACTCGCCGTAGCCAGGCAACAATATCCCCGCCCGCCGCAACATGAACCACCCGGCTCGGCTTGCCAGTCGCCAGCAAAACTGTGATTTTGGCGCCGAATACATGCGTAAATCACATATAAGCCTTTCCTTTATTATTTTTATGCCAGTGAGAATAAACCTGCAACCTAAATGTGTGTCTGGACATTTTTATCACTGTGATTAATTTTCCAGAATTAAATTAGATTATACCTATATTTAAAGATAATATTCAGAAATTTTTAAAAATATTTTGCACCAAAAAATACACGTGATTTATTGTGGGGGGGGGGAGGGGCGTTTGTCTGAAACCTCACCACAAATCACTAGGGGGGAGGGGGGGATTAAAAATTTGCTAAAAAAACATCACGTGATTAATGGACGACCCCTATACAGTACGTGTCTCACACACTGAGCCGGGCCCGGGGGGTCACGCGTGGAGGAGACAGGGGGACACGACCTCGCGAGCTGGCGCCGCGCCAGGCCGGCGGAACACGTGCCGCCCCGTGGGGCAGGCCCGACCTTGTACCTCGGCGGCGCGTCCTGAGGGGGTCCTTACCACACCGCCGACAGCTAGACAACTGCTGTGTACCACAACGACTAAATAACAACTGAATGAATTTGTTTGTGTTTCTTAAATGTACCTTAATGCCGAAATACCACAATCAAACCCAACCCAACCCAAACTAACCCAACCCAAACTAACCCAACCCAAACTAACCCAACCCAAACTAACCCAACCCAAACTAACCCAACCCAAACTAACCCAACCCAACCCAACATAACCCAACCCAACCCAACATAACCCAACCCAACACAACCTAACCTAACCTAACCTAACCTAACCTAACCTAACCTAACATAACCTAACATAACCTAACATAACCTAACATAACCTAACCCAGTCTAACCTAACCCAGTCTAACCTAACCCAGTCTAACCTAACCCAGTCTAACCTAACCCAGTCCAACCTAACCCAGTCCAACCTAACCCCGTCTAACCTAACCCAGTCACCTAACCCCGTCTAACCTAACCCAGTCACCTAACCCAGTCACCTAACCCAGTCACCTAACCCAGTCACCTAACCCAGTCACCTAACCCAGTCACCTAACCCAGTCACCTAACCCAGTCACCTAACCCAGTCACCTAACCCAGTCACCTAACCCAGTCACCTAACCCAGTCACCTAACCCAGTCACCTAACCCAGTCACCTAACCCAGTCACCTAACCCAGTCTAACCTAACCTAGTCTAACCTAACCTAACCTTTGTGGCAGTCCTGCAATGACATTTTTCGGCGTTAGTGTAAATCGGCGTTGTGGTATTTCGGCGTTGCGGTGCGTCCCCTGCGCCGGACACCCCGTGTGTGCGGAGACACTCCCCCGCCGCGCCGCTCCAGCACAGACCTGAGCCCTGACCGCATTCACCGGCGCGCGACACGACACACGGCCAGTATGCCTCAACTGTCGGGGGACGGGTGTTTCGGGTGACCCATTCCGTTACCGATCTGTCAGCCGAATCTCAAGCGCGTGCGCAGAGCTCACTTTTTGAGCGATCCCTCCCGGATTTTTTTGGATCCCCCGCGTCTGGCGCCGTTAACTCGAACACAAGTCACTTGTGTGATCATGATAAGAACTGCCCTGTTTGGACCAATGGCGGCTCCAGGAATACCTCTCGGGCAGGGTTCTCACACACAGGAGGATGCAGTTAGTGATCATCACATTGCCCTTGGGATATTCACCAAATACATGGTCTCAAACACTGAAATTTAGTATCTTCGCACAAATTTTGATTGAAAGAAGAGTTTAGCACATAAACGAAAGTATTTAAGTTAAAATTAACATTTCCTACAAAGAAATAAGAAGTAAAATTTGGGCTCGGAAGGGGCTATCTCCCCCTGCGCCTAGGGTCACCAGACGTCCGGCAAAAGGAGGACATGTCCTCCTTTTTATGTATTTTTTTGCGTCCGGCCGGATTTTCCTTAATGCTCCAAAATGTCCGGCTTTTTTATAAAGTGAGATAATTCCTGCAGTTACACTCTAAGTAAAGCGCGCGGTACGCGGTAATACGCTGTCCGCAGAGTCACCCCACTAGTAAGTAGTTCTATGACAGCTTGACAGGTAGCAGCACATGCAGAAGCACGTGTGGTGTGTTGCAAGTTTATTGTAAATAATTATATATGGCAGGAGGATGAACTATGAACGGCCAGCTCAACGCGTATACGCAGGACACAGCGCATGCTTAGTTTGTGTTGAATCGATGAATTCTGTGGTGTAACAACCACAAGTCCACAAGTCGTTTCTGCGTTTGTAAAAGCCACATCATTTTCTAATTGTTTATGCATTAATGCGGCGCTAACTTGTAGTAGTGTGAAACAATGTCTAAAAGAAAGTGTAAATTTAGTGACACTTTAAAAACTAAATTCCCAAATTTTGTTTGTGGAAGAACTGAACATGAAGCTAAGTGTGTGTTGTGCGACTGTTACGTTTCGGTAGCTAATAAAGGTTCTACAGACTTGGAACTCTACGTGATTAGTGAGAAACACAGGAAAATTGTTCGCAGCTCTTCATCAACTACAACAGCAAGTTCTTATTTTGTAAATGAAGTAAACAGTAATGTAAGAGCCGCAGAAGGAGCATTGGCGTTTCACACCATTAAGCACCACCATTATTTTAAGTCAATAGATTGTACGTTTAGCCTGAACAGAAAAATTTTTGGAGACTCGAAAACTGCGAAAAATATATATTGTGCTAGAACTAAAGCCGAAGCAATTATTCGAAAAGTCATTGCTCCTCATGCAATCGACATTGTTGTTGAGACATTGGGAAGTATTTCATGTTTTGGTGTCGCTACAGACGCAGACGCCAGCAACCATGGATCAATGAAGATATTTCCCATTCTTATTCAATATTTTGACTGAAAAGAAGGCGGGACAAAAACCAAGGTAATTGAAATACAAGCCCTAGAAAACGAACAGTCAGATACTATAACAAATTTTATTTTGATGACCTTAGAAAAACGTGGCCTTGCCTCGAAATGTGTTGCGTATTCTGGAGACAATGCAAACGTTAACTTTGGTGGGCTGAACAGAAAAGAGGGACGAAATGTGTATTAATTTCTAAAAATCACCTCGGTAGAGACATCGTAGGAGTTGGTTGCCCAGCACATATTTTGCATAATACGTTACAGCATGGTACTGACTTGCTTAAATATGATATTGAATCAATAGTCATGAAAATTTCAATTATTTTTCCGTGTATAGAGTTCGCACAGAATCTCTCAAGGAATTCTGCGACTCAATTGATCTAGATTATCAACAACTGTTATCGCACAGTAAAACTCGTTGGTTAAGTCTTTTCCTAGCTATTGAGCGAATACTTAAATTATTTCCTGCTTTGAAATCCTACTTTCTTAGTCAACCACAGCCACCAGACATAATGAAGAAAATTTTTGAATTTTCAGAAATTTACTTGTGGTATCTGCACTCTCTTATGTCTGTTTTCGATTCAAAAATACAGGCTACTGAAAAGGAAAGGAATTGTATTTTGGAAGCTATGAACCATCTGGAGGCAACACTTCATTGCCTCAAAGAAAGGCACCGTCACACCTTTGTTCCTTTGAAAGTGAGAGAACCGATTAATAATTGCAAACAAGCCGGATTGTGTACGGAAGAACAGTGTCAGATTCTGTATGAAGCATGCATAAACTATTTAGAAAAATGGACAACAAATTTAGAAGAATTTGTGTTTCAAGTGGATGTACTTGAAATACAGACGAACTATTGAATTCGACGATTTGTTACCAAGCATTACATATTTGAAGGACAAAGGTATTGCTGTCGATGATGTCAGACTTTTTTATCAGTACTGTCATTTGACAGCATTCCTCAAGGAACAAGATGAAAGTTTCTTTGATGGGAGTTTGGATGTGATATGGAAAACATTTTTTAGTGAATGCGCTAATTCAGACCAATTCTCAGAACTTTTAAAAATATGTGAATTTTTTTCTCTATACCAGGACACAATGCGTCGGTTGAAAGAATTTTTTCCATGATAAGCAGTCAGTGGACAAAGGAGATAAACCGACTTCTACCAGAAACTGTCAAATCCACCACCACAGTAGTTTACAACTTCAAAGAAACAACCTGCGAAAACTTTTACTCATATCTGCTTAAGAACCCTAAAATCTTAAACAAAATTAGTACATCTGAAAAATATTAAATGCATGTGTCTGCTAATTATGTAAATATTAAGCTTATTGGTGTTCCTGCAACAAACTATAACATCCATTTGTTATACACAAGAAGATATGTTATTTTGTGTGGTATATGTAATATGTTGCGTTTTGGATATAGTGTGTTTATACTGGGTTATTCACTTTTTGAACATGTGTTTTTTTTTGTATAGGATTGATGTACTTGGTTATTCACATAATCCATTGTATTCAAAATAGTTATCACATAAAAAACGTGTTTTTAATATGCTGTATATGCGTAGTTTGTCTGATTCTTTATACTGAAACTGTATGAAATGCCAAAACATTGTAAAATATCGTACTCCATTGTAATTAAATAATGTTTTTTTTTTTAATATATTGTCCTCCTTTTTAGTGAAATGTCCTCCTTTTGCGAGGTGAATGTCCTCCTTTTTTATTAACAGTATCTGGTAACCCTACCTGCGCCCTTCCTCTGGAGCCGCGCTTGGTTTGGACACAACTGGAACCTAACTCGCGTGTCGTGTTCCATAACGTGTCCAAAACCAAATCCCAGTTAAGGTAACAGAAAGGAAAACTGTTTTTAATGAACGGTGCCCTGCGCGAGACTAGAAACTAGTTTCAAAGCTTTCTAGTGGACATTTAGCTATCATCCATTCAACTGATACGGGAGGGAAAAAACTGAAGATAGCAGCACCATTGAACAAAAAACAGAACCGCATTTCTAAATTTGTCAAGTACTTTTTAGGTTGCGATTAGTTCTTGCTATGGACATTTAAGAGTTGATAGTTTCGCTATCATAAAGTTTCATTTGGCACACCAAACAAATAAAATTCAAACAATGAAAAGAGCAGAAAAGAAGATGATGAAAAAAACCAGAAGGAAGGAAATTAAACATATCACGAAACCACAAGAATGGCCAAAAAAAAAAAAAAAACGAAATGAAATAAACACGCAATGAAATATCGTAAGTACTCAAATCTGCCCAGCTAGAAAAAAAACTGTTCAACACCTCCGAACTCCTTGGAACAGACAATAACAAACACTATCACTGCAAAGAAGGTTGTGAGTCATGAGTTTAGATCAGTTGTTCAATGCTCCACAAATACTTTGGGTTAATTTTAATATCATTACGAATTATTTTCTATTTCGTTTTAAAAAATTAAAAACTGCATAGCCGCAAAGTATGAGTATTGAAAATGGTAACTTCTGTTTGAATTGAAAAAAAAAAAACACGCGTACACATCTGCACATGTGCACATGGCAGCCATGCTTATTTACTTTCTACCAAGATAATCCAACAATGTCCAAAGTTGTCCCGAAGTATAATATTTTGCAGCTATGTACTACTAGCTCGCTGTAGGAAAGGTTTTGATGGAGATTAAAAACTGACGAAAACTAGCTTCTACTGCGCAGCTTAGGTTCCCCCCCCCCCCCCTCCCTTCTTTGCGACAGAAGAGAGGGGAGTGGCGGAAATTCTCTGTCACGAAGAAGGGAGGGGGGGGGGGGGGGAACCTAAACTGCGCAGTAGAAGCTAGTTTTCGTCAGTTTTTAATCTCCATCAGAACCTTTCCTACAGCGAGCCAGTAGTATACTCAATACGCCTCTCTGATAGCAGAGTATTCCATTAATTCTGGACCAGGGGCGCGGTACCACTGCTGAAGTGAAGAGTCATCACAGCCGTCAGTCTAGCGAGCGCAATTACGCGCCGTTGCGAAAGGCCGGGTGTGGCGGAGCACGTGATACGCGATAAGGTAATCTGATGTGGCAGTGGCGATATTGTTCTCCCTCTTCAGGGGCGTTATGCAACCATGCGTGACGCATGTGGTGCGCTATCACACACACGGACACACACACAAACACACACCTACACACACTAGAGAGACACATAGCAGAGACACAGACAGAGAGACACAGACATAGAGACACAGACATAGAGACACAGACATAGAGACACAGACATAGAGACACAGACATAGAGACACAGACAGACAGACACAGACAGACACAGACAGACATACAGACACAGACATAGAGACACAGACATAGAGACAGACATAGAGACACAGACAGACACAGACAGAGAGACACATAGCAGAGAGACACAGACAGAGACACAGACAGAGACACACAGACAGAGACACACAGACAGAGACACAAAATCGTCATACACGGATACAGACACACAAAAACGACGTACACGGATAAAGACACACACAAACACACACACAAACACGAAAATACACGCGCAGGCATGCACGGAACCAGAGAGCGCAAATACACACTTAGAGCATCAAAATAAAAATATTTTTTTTATAAAAACTAAAAAAAAAAAAAAACATGCTCTTATCAGTTACACACTAAAAAGTTGAAGAGTTCCGAGTTCCACTATCCACCTCCATCATCAGATCACCAAATTATTGTACTGTCATCCGGATTACACACATACTTGCAAAGTTTCAAATCGATACAATTAGAAGTAGGTTAGAATAAACTTCTAAGATTTGTTTATACAGTTCGTTAGTTACACTTTAGCCTAATATAAGTGTATTAACGATCGTTTTATAAAGTTCGTATGTTGCATGACGTCACGTACTATGTTACGTCTCGTTTCAAGTTTTTAACAAAAACGCCTCAAATTACGACCAATAAAATATTACTAAACCATCCGCATATCTCAACTAAGATCATCAATGTACGTGTTATGTATACGTAGTACAAGCCTATTGTTTGACAATTGATTGGTAAGAAATTTGAAGTAACGTTTGGAATTATTACAACAATATGAAAATATCCAAAATATTTTGTTATTAAACAACTTTTTTTCAATATTATCGCAAATAAATATAAATAACAATTCTTTTTTCATTACCGCAAAAAAAATAGGTTTTGAAACATATACGTAAGGAGTTATTTAAAATTTAACGTCATATTTGTTTTAGGGCAATACCTAGTTATGTTTCACTATACATATAAACATAGCATAATGTTTTGTATTAAAAAAAATTTCAAGTATATGCAACACGTTTGCAATTTATTAAGTATGGTAAACAAAAACTCTTAATATTAACGTCTGGGTACTCAATATAAGTTTATTTTATTAACTTTCTCAGTCCCAATTTCCAAAGATTTCTTTGTGAAAATCTGGAACAATATAAAAAAAATCAATCTCGAACGTGCGAATGAATCTGAGACAAAATATATTAACATGTCCCATTGACGTGTTAGGTAACATTTTTAATAACTTTTATTTTAAGGAAATCCGAATTGACTTTACAAAATAATTGGTGAAAATTGTGTTCGCTGTGTGTGTCTTTTGTGTTCGTCTGTGTGTGTCATTTTTGTGTTCGTCTGTGTGTGTCATTTTTGTGTTCGTCTGTGTGTGTGTCATTTGTGTGTTTGTCTGTGTGTGTAATTTGTGTGTTCGCCTGTGTGTGTGTCTTTTTTGTGTTCGTCTGTGTGTGTGTCTTTTTTGTGTTCGTCTGTGTGTGTGCCTTTTTGTGTTCGTCTGTGTGTGTGCCTTTTTGTGTTCGTCTGTGTGTGTGCCTTTTTGTGTTCGTCTGTGTGTGTGTCTTTTTTGTGTTCGTCTGTGTGTGTGCCTTTTTTGTGTTCGTCTGTGTGTGTGCCTTTTTGTGTTCGTCTGTGTGTGTGCCTTTTTGTGTTCGTCTGTGTGTGTGCCTTTTTTGTGTTCGTCTGTGTGTGTGCCTTTTTTGTGTTCGTCTGTGTGTGTGCCTTTTTGTGTTCGTCTGTGTGTGTGTCTTTTTTGTGTTCTTCTGTGTGTGTCTTTTTTGTGTTCGTCTGTGTGTGTGTCTTTTTGTGTTCGTCTGTGTGTGTGCCTTTTTTGTGTTCGTCTGTGTGTGTGCCTTTTTTGTGTTCGTCTGTGTGTGTGCCTTTTTAGTGTTCGTCTGTGTGTGTGCCTTTTTAGTGTGCGTCTGTGTGTGTGCCTTTTTTGTGTTCGTCTGTGTGTGTGCCTTTTTTGTGTTCGTCTGTGTGTCTTTCTCAAAATTATCACCGAGCTATGGATGGTGTGGAGTGCGATAATGTATTACACTAAAAGGTGTATCAATGTTCCGAGTGCGAACTGCAGTGTAACTGAGGCGTCCTGTGGACCAGTGTGGCGTGCGCTCGGCACACAGCCTCATTGCGCCTGGGATCACGCAGACAACACCCATTGTCGTGCTGCGCTAGGGTCGCGAACAATGGCGGCAGCTGCAAACAGCTTGGCACGAGTTTTATCTCCTACCGACGTCGACGATGAAACCTGCGTGGTGTCGCGCAGCTCGATGGCCTCGCTGCAAGCTCATCCAGGATCGCTCCTCAAATGCGGGGCGAGTTTCAACCCGGCCGACAAACCTAGGCTGAAGGATTCACACAGCGACGAAAATACGTTGCAAACATCTACACGACTTTGCGGTCTGAAGTGCTTTTCCCAAGGATGGTATACGTCTTTGAAGTTTTTGCAAATAGTATAGTTTACAAGATGGTACACCGAGTGTTACAATGAATGATGTTATACAACCTCCGCGAACAGGGGCGCAACAACTAAATTTCCAAAAGGGAGGGGGGGGGGAGCAATATACCTTTTTATAAAGTATCATCGATCCCCCCTTTGAAGCGGGGGGTGGGGGGTCCTCCCCCGGGAAAATTTGTATTTCGAGGTGGAAAATGGTGCTATTTAAGCAGTTTTACTATCTAAAAATTGATTACACAGCACTTTTTTTGCCCCCCTTTGCCCCCACGTCAAGGTTTCAGAAGGGGGGGGGGGGGGCAAAATACCCTTGACCCCCCCCCCCCTGTTGTTGCGCCCCTGTCCGCGAATATTGTCACTGCAGCAAAATTATTACGCTGAAATATTTGGTAGTACCGGCACTATTTTCCACCCATTTTTGGTTTCAATGCAATCATTTTACTACAGCGACAAAAATTCTCCGTCGTTTTAATAACTTCTTTCAATTAAACATAATTCAGACGAGCAGTGATCTATCTTAATTATTTCATTCTTATTTACAATAACAAATTTTGTTCAACTTCAACAACGGTGGCTCAGCCGTGTGGACGAAATACGACTAAAAAAGTGAGCTCTCCGCATGCGCGTAATTTCGGCAACAGAACGGCAACGGATAGGACACCAAAAAATCCGTTCCCTAAAAAATAAGGGACTGGCCGTGTCCGATCGTGCACTAGTAATACGGTTAGGGCACAGGTGTGGCATGTTCAACACCTGAACCCTTGTTTTCGATCGAACCAAATATCGCGTTTTTTTCGTTCTTGGGAAATTCGTCTTTTTTTGTCGGGTTGAATTAGATTACATGCGCCATAACTCCCTGCGTTCAAAATTCGGCCCACGTGACCATTTATAGACAAGCAAGACGGCAGTTAAGAGATTGGCCGTCAGAAAGTAGACGTGCGCGTAAGCTGGACATGAGAGAGTGAGAGAGAGAGAGAGAGAGAGAGAGAGAGAGAGAGAGAGAGAACGACACCGTATCTGCCCAAATACTCCCCCACCCCCCTCCTTCCGGGAGCGGATCACTCCCCACTCCACCACATTCATCCACTCCACCAGACACCAAGCATTCCACCACAGCCGAAAGGACAAACGGCCGACCCCTACCAAAGACTCCAGAATCATTTACACCCAAACACAACAAAAACGTACACACAGACACGAACCAAGAGGTGATGGGATGCACTCCGCGGCCTGGGACTCTTAGCGAGCCTCTGGTTTGACGCCACAGACAGGCACAGACAGGCACAGACAGGCACAGACAGGCAGGCGGACCGGGTGGCTCGCTACGGGCAGAGATGACTGTCAGTTCCGCGACGCACTGGTCGCTGACTGCTGCTGTTCGCACCAGCAGCTGATCAGAGCCTTATCTGCCTCTCAAGACCCCAGGTGCAGTCTGTCGACGCGGCGATTGCCGGGCTGTAAACACCCACCGGACAGGCCGCTGCACCGGGTGTTTACAATCCACGACGCCGGGCCGTGTTTACGTCTGGGTCATTTCTGCGCGCCTTCTGTGCCTTCTGTGCCTTCTGTGCCTTCTGTGCCTTGCGTGGAGGCACTGCACGTCGTCTGTTCGCTGCCCGGTGCTCGCTTTCCAAGCATTGCCTCGTCACTTCAGCTAGGTCAGGTGTGAGGTTATCTCTGAAAGATTTGTGCAATGGGAGTGCATGACTTGATGTAAGTTTTTGGACATAAGCCATTCCTAAGCTCGTGTATGTCTGTAGAAGAAAACTACAAAAAAAAACCAAAAGACAAAGAACAAAAACACGAATTAAGCAAAAAAAATTGCTGTTGTCAACAGGATATAAACACCACATAATATACCATAACAGGAATATGGTCAACAAACAAAAACACAAATTAAGCAAAAAATTGCTGTTGTCAACAGGATATAAACACCACATAATATTCCATCTTTGTTTGTTGACCGTATTCCTGTTATGGAATATTATGTGGTTGGTGTTTATCTCCTGTTGACAACAGCAACTTTTTGCTTAATTTGTGTTTTTGTTTGTTGACCATATTCCTGTTATGGTATATTATGTGGTGTTTATATCCTGTTGACAACAGCAATTTTTTTTTGCTTAATTCGTGTTTTTGTTCTTTGTCTTTTGTTTTTTTTTTTGTAGTTTTCTTCTACAGACATACATGAGCTTAGAAATGGCGTATGTCCAAAAACTTACATCAAGTCAGGTGTGAGGTTACGACCACGGAAGTATCAGTCTATGGAGTGGGTGGGTGTCTGTGGTGAAGTTGGAAGCCAACTGGATAGCAAATTGATGGCAAAAAAAATCGTAGCTGTACAAGGGAAAAATAATAGCTTGAGAAGAACTCACCAGGAAAAAATCGCAAAGCGAATATTGCTAAACAAACATAATACCAACACATCTGGCTGGTTGATAACCTTCATGCTGAGCGTGCGGGTTCTGTAGCTATCACGCCAACAGGTCGTGCTCCTTGAGATACGCCCACTATCGCCGACAACGTATTATCACAGCGTATTCAGGTAAATGACATAATTCTTTCATATCGCGCCGACTCAAATACGTTCTACACTCACTCAAATTAGTTGAAACTGCTATAAATTCAGTGTAAATAGACTGCGAAATTGTTAAGATGTCTTAAAACTTGAACCTGGCGATTGCCAACATTTTAATTCAGTGGCAACATCTCACTGATGCAACAGGCGTTTTCACTAATTTTCCACAGGTTTATTGAGAATCCTGCTGATATACCAGTCAGAGTAGAAACATGGGCAGATTTTTTCACCGAGTGCAATACTGATTCGGACTGAGACTGTACACCGTACTCTGTTTGCTGGAAAGTCGAATTTTTTTTTAAATATACTTTTCCCTATGCTTTTTCTAGTGTATTTTTATTATGTGTATCATTTTATTCTTTTGCACTTCTCTGTTACCAATTCTGCAAGAAGAGACAATTTCATTTGGAATTGCGGTTTGTTTGTATCGCAAGGTTTGTGTGTGTTATTCTTATCATTGTATATTATTGGCCTTGCGGCCTCTGTAATCGCAATACTCATTGAATAAACAGCATTTTTGAAAACCAAAACCAAACCAAACGAGGACAACAGTCGCTGTAGACAATCTCGTCTGCTACTGCGTCTGGCTATGGGTGAGGGGTGAGGTGGTGGCCTGCCGACAACTGCCAAGAGGTCACTGTGGGAGGGGGAGGGGGGGGGCAGACGGTGACACACGTGTCGTCTCCAACAGCGTCTGTGCTCTGTCGGGCCCGGCGCCAGTTACGTCCTTCTCACAAGCGAGCGAGCGATCAGTTCACAGTAACACAGACAATTAACCAACGCACCTCAGGTAGGCCATTAAGGACTTAAAAAAAATAGGACAATTTCTCTGAGACAGCCAGCCGACGAACAAGTCTTTTAAAGGTCGCTACTCCAAGACAAAAAAAAAAAAAAAACAAGGGTTCAGGTGTTGAACATTCCGCACCTGTGCACTGACCGTATTCCTGGTGCGTGATATGACACGGCCAGTCCTTTATTTTTAGGGAACGTATATCGGTGTCCTATCCATTGCCGTTCTGTTGCCCAAATTACGCGCATGCGCAGAGCTCGCTTTTTAGTTGATTTCGTCCCGACGGCTGAACCGCATCTGGCGCCATTAACTCGTACATAGTCACAGTTGTGATAGACGGTGGACGTACCAGCGTGTCACTGTGCCAAATGTAACTTCATGATAGCGAAGCTATCCTATAATAGGTACATTCTGTAAACTTGAATGTTCATGAAAACAAATAATCGAAACTGTAAAAAGGACTCGAGTAAATTAAAATTACATCATTTATTTCGCGCGATAGTGCTGCTATCTGCGGGATATTTGGAGTAGCAAGTGTATCGATGGTTGCCAACCGTCCGCTAGAACGCATTGAAGTCAAGTTTCTAGCATCGCGCAGGGCGCAGTTTATTAAAACAAGTTGTTTTTCCAATACCAAACAGGGGCTTTGTTGGATTTGAATCTCCCGCTCGAGCTGTTTTTGCTAGTAGTTCTGAGCTGAGCCGACAGATAGCGTCCGGGGTCGCACCAAACATGGTTTCAGTTGCGCTGCAGAGTCGCGCTGACCTGAGTCACGGTCTCGCGGGCGCCCGGCCTTGCGATAGTCATCACGTCGCTACGTCATATCTCCCCGGGGGACCGCTTCCTGGGCGACCTTCGGGCACTTCCCGTCGCCCCCCGAAACACGCAGCGCGCCGGCGCGAGGGGTGCTGTCACAACTTAGAAACACACCACAACATAAGTTAGAAACATGCAAGATAGAATTATGCCCTTTCTAAGTCGCGCGTTTCTAAGTCGCGCGTTTCTAAGTCGCGCGTTTCTAAGTCGCGCGTTTCTAAGTCGCGCGTTTCTAAGTCGCGCGTTTCTAAGTCACGCGTTTCTAAGTCACGCGTTTCTTAGTCGCGCGTTCCTAAGTCGCGCGTTTCTAAGTCGCGCGTTTCTAAGTCGCGCGTTTCTAAGTCGCGCGTTTCTAAGTCGCGCGTTTCTAAGTCGCGTGTTTCTTAGTCGCGCGTTCCTAAGTCGCGCGTTTCTAAGTCGCGCGTTTCTAAGTCGCGCGTTTCTAAGTCGCGCGTTTCTAAGTCGCGCGTTTCTAAGTCGCGCGTTTCTAAGTCGCGCGTTTCTAAGTCGCGCGTTTCTAAGTCGCGCGTTTCTAAGTCGCGCGTTTCTAAGTCGCGCGTTTCTAAGTTGCGTGTTTCTAAGTTATTATCGTTCTAACTTATGACAGTTCTAAGTTAAGTGGATTTTTTCGAGGTTTCTAAGTTATGGCTGTTCTAAGTTGTGTGTGGTTCCCACGGCGCGACGCCCAGGTACAGTCCTGAAGAGCAAGTCGCCGCTGCGAGCGAGCAGGTGAGAAGGTGCGCCGGCTGGTTACTACCAACGACCCGATAGAAGAAAATGCAATTTATTATTTTATTTTTGAAGTGAAACATCTTTGCTGAGGAGGCTACAGTTTTCGAGCGTTACGAAAATTCCGATCGCACGAGGGGAATAGTTAGGTAGGTGGTGGGGGAACCAGTAGAGGAGGAGACGGCAGGGGAGAGGTGGAAATGACGCAGCATACTGGCACACTTGCATACTTTCTCAATCGCATTCTTGCTCGAACTAGCTCACTCGCAAAGTTGCACACCTGCACACTCTTACACTTGCATATTTGCGCAACAGCATAATTGTATAAATTTTTATCCACAACCTCAGTAAAAGAGAACTATGTTTCCTATACTTAATAATAACACAACAAGCAAGAAATTTCACTTCAGTCACGCGTGGATTCGACGCACACGTATTTTTTTTTATATATTTATCAATGACTATGGAGAAGTTAAAGTTTTTAGCCTTATCTTATACTTAAGGATTTGGCCAACTACACAAAATCACGTTGAATAATCTTACAATACTAAACTTAACCCGATTTAACGTACAAGTTCCGACAATACGAACACAGGTAATGAACATGATAAATAGTTACAAATGTAATACAATAATGACACAGGGAACGCCTGCCAGTAGAGTAACCCGGCTGTAGTTCTGGAGGGGTCGTTACCACAACGCCGAAATACCATAACGCCGAATGTCAAAATTGACTACAAGGCCGACTGTTCCACAACGCCGAAATAACAAATGAATGAATTTGTGTGTGTTTCTGAAATGCACCTTAACGCCGAAATACCACAATCAAACCTAACCTTACCTAACCTAGCGTAATATAACCTAACCTAGCGTAATATAACCTAACCTAGCGTAATATAACCTAATCTAACTTAACCTAGCCTATCCTAGCATAAATCTACTTAGCCTAACCTAACCTAGTCTAACCTAACCTAACCTTTGTGGCAGTCCTGCAATGACATTTTCGGCGTTGTGGTAATTCGGCGTTGTGATACACAGCAGTTTTCTAGCTGTCGGCGTTGTGGTAATTCGGCGTTGTGGTGCGTCCCCGTTCTCTGGAGTCACGAGTAACTCTGAAGGGGAGTTCCCACGGCGCGTCGCGCATACAGCGAGACGTCCTTGTGAACGAGGAATGAGCTTCAGACACAAGAAGACAGCAGGGGGTTGGGGGCCCTGCTTGCGATTGCAAAAAAATCTAGTGACTGCGAAACGGGGGCTGGAAAAAAGTAAACTGTCATCATAACTGTATTTTATGGATAACTTTCTGTGTTTTTCAAAGCTTTCTGCTTATTGCATGCATGTTAGGCACACACATGGGCAGTAAACAACATACAAGTACGACTTGATGTAAGCTTTTGGACATACGCCATTGCTAAGCACATGTATGTCTAGAAGAAAACTAAAAAAATACCCAAAAGACAAAAACACAAATTAAGCAAAAAAATTGCTGTTGTCAACAGGATATAAACACCACATAATATTCCATAACAGGAATATGGTCAACAAACAAAGAAAAATTGACTAAGAACGAAAAAAAAATCCCACAAATGATGACAGCACAAAAATATTGAACCCAAAAAAAAATTCAGCACAACAGTTGAAACGAGACAAAAACACGACAAAACGGAAAAGACGAAACAAACACAATACTTAGTTTTCCAAAACAGACATACATGTGCTTAGCAATAGCGTATGTCCAAAAGCTTACATCAAGTCATGCACTCCCATTGCACAAATCTTTCAAAGATAACAACATACAAGTACCCTATCCAACGGGCAATACTCTCGGGGCCGCACCTTGCTGATTCCACAGATTTACGTCCCTGGAAGGAAATGCCGGAACTGCCTAGTCCAGAGTCACGTGATCCGCTGCGAACAAAGCGGAGCTGCAGGTGGAGAGGGGGAAGGAAGGGGAAGTGGTGTTCGCCTTGGAAGCTGTGCTGGTGTCCCGCGAGACGGTTCTTGGAGTCAACGCTCGAGGCGCCAGGTCCAGTCAAATGGAGGCCGGTGGTCGCCTCCCGCCAGGCGACGTGTGTTCGATTCGAGGCGGGGGGGGGGGAGCTAACCCCGGAGAACTATTCCGTCGCTGCCCCGACCCCCAGGTCTGTCCATCGGGCAGGACAGCCGGCTCCTGTGAGTCAGCCTCACTCCATCCATGCCGACCCTGCCTCGGGCGGGGAACTGCATGTCGATTTTCCCCATTTTCTTCCAGGACGCACATTACGCCTCAATTTCCCAAACAAGATTACGTAAAAAAAAAATGAGTACGCCCGCAGCTTTAACATTAAAAAAAAAAAAAATATTGGTAGGTCGCGCGCGAGAGAATGACCAGCCGAGACGTCACTGCGTGCGTTCCGCGCTAGAACCAGCGACATCGACACCTATTGAACACGAGTGTAAGTACCCGGCATCGCCCCGGCTTCTCACGTCGTGAAGGACGAAACTAAGTTCCAACAACGACTGTGCCAAGTTCCACCAACAACTGTACCAAGTTCCCAAAAAACAACTGTACCAAGTTCCCAAAAAACAACTGTACCAAGTTCCCAAAAAACAACTGTACCAAGTTCCCAAAAAACAACTGTGCCAAGTTCCCAAAAATCAACTGTGCCATTTTCCCAAAAAACAACTGTGCCAAGTTCCCAAAAAACAACTGTGCCAAGTTCCCAAAAAACAACTGTGCCAAGTTCCCAAAAAACAACTGTGCCAAGTTCCCAAAAAACAACTGTACCAAGTTCCAAAAACAACTGTACCAAGTTCCCAAAAAACAACTGTGCCAAGTTCCCAAAAAACAACTGTACCAAGTTCCCAAAAAACAACTGTACCAAGTTCCCAAAAAACAACTGTACCAAGTTCCCAAAAACAACTGTACCAAGTTCCCAAAAACAACTGTACCAAGTTCCCAAAAACAACTGTACCAAGTTCCCAAAAACAACTGTACCAAGTTCCCAAAAACAACTGTACCAAGTACCCAAAAACAACTGTACCAAGTTCCCAAAAACAACTGTACCAAGTTCCCAAAAACAAACTGTACCAAGTTCCCAAAAACAAACTGTACCAAGTTCCCAAAAACAAACTGTACCAAGTTCCCAAAAACAAACTGTACCAAGTTCCCAAAAACAAACTGTACCAAGTTCCCAAAAACAAACTGTACCAAGTTCCCAAAAACAAACTGTACCAAGTTCCCAACAACAAACTGTACCAAGTTCCCAAAAACAAACTGTACCAAGTTTCCAACAACAAACTGTACCAAGTTCCAACAACAAACTGTACCAGGTTCCAACAACAACTGTACCAAGTTCCAACAACAACTGTGCCAAGTTCCCAAAAACAAACTGTACCAAGTTCCCAAAAACAAACTGTACCAAGTTCCCAAAAACAAACTGTACCAAGTTCCCAAAAACAAACTGTACCAAGTTCCCAAAAACAAACTGTACCAAGTTCCCAACAACAAACTGTACCAAGTTCCCAAAAACAAACTGTACCAAGTTTCCAACAACAAACTGTACCAAGTTCCAACAACAAACTGTACCAGGTTCCAACAACAACTGTACCAAGTTCCAACAACAACTGTACCAAGTTCCCAAAAACAAACTGTACCAAGTTCCCAAAAACAAACTGTACCAAGTTCCCAACAACAAACTGTACCAAGTTTCCAACAACAAACTGTACCAAGTTTCCAACAACAAACTGTACCAAGTTTCCAACAACAAACTGTACCAAGTTCCAACAACAAACTGTACCAAGTTCCAACAACAAACTGTACCAGGTTCCAACAACAACTGTACCAAGTTCCAACAACAACTGTGCCAAGTTCCAACAACAACTGTACCACGTTCCAAAAACAACTGTACCAAGATTCAACCCAATCGGATGAATGAAGCGCGAACGCATAGAAGACGAACACACAAAACCCACTACTCCAGGTCTGGCCGAGCCAGAGGTCGCGGCGAGGCGGCCCATGTGGGTCAAGGGGAGTTCCCCGCCGCCACGCCGGCTGTAGCCCGTCTCTCAGGGCGAGATCCCACCCGGCTTCATTACTATACCGTCACCTTTAACTGTCGGTTTCAATTTTTACTATTTAACTTGATTTTTCCAAAACCATTAAATACTGTCCATCAACAAAACTATTACGTTTGTGTTCATTCTGATAGAAAAAAAAAGTTTAATGCTAAACAACAACTATTTATTATTTCAAAAGTAGAAACTATTTGTGAACTATTAACAATGCATTCCGTTAAATTATGATATGCTGAAACGGAGTCAAAATTTATAGTATTAAATCATGTATATTTAAAAAAGTGGTTGGGAAAAACAATTAGAAACCAAGACTACGTCACCTTAGAAGTGAACACTGAATATCATCACATGAGGCTCATATTGAAATACAAGAATAACACTCGTGTATTTCCAAATTATAAAGTTGTCTACAAAGTGCACTAGTCACCACGTTGTGGGAGTCGGTGAGTGGGGGCGACTGAAATGCTGCCCCTTGGAAGGGCAGCCTTCAGGATATTTCTGAAAGTAGTGTTTTTGAAAGGTTGCCTGAATTGTTGCCTCTTGGATGGGCAGCCCATCAGGATTTTTCTGAAAGTGGTGTTTTTGAAAGGTTGCCTGAATTGTTGCCCCTTGGATGGGCAGCCCATCAGGATTTTTCTGACAGTGGTGTTTTTGAAAGGTTGCCTGAATTGTTGCCCCTTGGAAGGGAAGCCCATCAGGATTTTTCTGACAGTGGTGTTTTTGAAAGGTCTGAATTGTTGCCCCTTAGAAGGGCTGCCCTTCAGAATTTTTCTGACAGTGGTGTTTTTGAAAGGTTGTCTGAATTGTTGCCCCTTGGAAGGGCTGCCCTTCAGGATTTTTCTGACAGTGGTTAGTTTGTAAAGTGACCTGACCTAACCTAAACTAACCTAAACTAACCTAAATTAACCTAAATTAACCTAAACTAACCTAAACTAACCAGTGTCAGAAAAATCCTGAAGGGCTGCCCTTCCAAGGGGCAACAATTCAGCTCCCCCGGTGAGTGGTTCACTGTTGGCGCTCTCAGCCACAGGCGAGTGGCAAAGGCGCCCCTAGAGTCACGCTACCAGCTCGTCTCTGGTGTAGAGCGAGTGGCTTGCGCGCCAGGGAATCTCTACTTCACCTCGCTCTCGACAAGAGCTTGGGTTGCGGGTATCATTTCGAGTCACCATCACGTGTAGATCGAGACATTATTACAATTTGTCAACTCGCTAGCCAAAAAAAAAAATACTATTATTGAAAGGCGAAGCGTATTACTTCTTAATAGGTTTACCTTGAATGCAAAGAAAATCAGTGCGTTGTGTGTGTGTTTTTTGCAGTAAATCTAAAGGGGCCCGCCTAGTCAGGGGCGTATCTGTGTCAGTGAGGCGGGATGATAAGTGCAACGCTCACTGGTGCTTCTAGCGCGGTGTCGCCTCTAAGTGCAAGGCTCTGTACTGGCGCGCAGTCTTCTTGTCGTGCATGGGGCAACGGTGGAGAGTTGAGTAACGATAAAATTGTATGGCGGAGTAATGAAGAAAAAATGTGCAATGAAAGTCCCTTGAGTGCTTGCAGGAATAAATACGGTCTGTTTCATGCCAAAAAAAAAAAGTTTCTTAAAACACACGTTTTGACCATTTTCACTCTCCTAAAAATACAGCTCAAAAACGAAATATGGAAAACAGAACTTCTTATTCGCCCCTATCTCATCATTAAATCTTTAACATATTTTGGAGCCGTATTTTTTTCTGAAGCCTAGCACATCGTACATGTTCCCAGGTAGAGGGGGCACCTAAGAATGAAATATATTCATCGCCAAAACCACAGGGATATTACATACATATATATTATATATATCACCTTCAGGACTTAAGTTAAATTTATTATATGCTATGCCTGAAGATAATTTTCCATGCCCTAAAACACCAGTCGAATCCATTATTTCGCATCTCTCCCGCACTCACAGACCCTAGCCCGGATTGTTTTTTGTTGTTGTTTTGTGCTCAGATACGTCACAGATTCCAGCGGTGTTTGGTCATTCTTCCTGTTCCTGACCGCTTCCGGCGCGGCGGCGATAGCTGTCGCAGCTGCAGATGCGCGCGCCAGTGCTGCCAGCCTAACCCACGCAACTGGCTGACACTCGCGTCTGCTTCAGAGCACGGGATATCCTCAGTTCGGGCGACACTCAGGCACTTACACGAAGTATGAGAACAAATTATTTCCAGTTTCTTCATCAATACAAATAAAATGTACATTGTTATGTTAAATCTCATAATAGCGTGATAACATAACATTTTATAGTTTAAATGCAATTTAGACGTGCGTAGGTTTTTAAAATGCATCGAGTGTTTTTTTTAGGGGGGAAGGGGGTAATTTATAAACGTTGAATACCACTAATTCAAATTATAATTCTTTTTGAGAAAATATTAATGTTATCCGGCATAAAAAAAAATTGTAGAATTTGCGAGGATTTTGACAGTCAAGTAACATAAAATGAAGTAGCCAATATAATTGCAGTTAAAAACGTAAATAGTTTTAGTCCCGTTTTCCAGTTGGTTATCCTTATTTTATTGCCACGAAAACGTAAAAAAAAAGTAACTTCGGCAGATAATTACGCAAAAAAATTCTGAAATATATATACATACATACATATACATACATATACATACATATACATACATATACATACATATATATACATATATATATATATATGTGTATGAATGTGTGTGTATGTATGTATATATACATATATGTATGTATATATACATATATACATATATATACATATACATATATACATATATATACACATATATATATACATACACATACACACACGTTTAGTGAGAGTTAAACCACTTAGGAAGTCTACCAACTGATCTGTGATTGCTGCAAATGTAAAGTCGTGTCCTGAAACGGGAGGCGCTGACAGCGAACAGCCACGAACAGTGCCGAGCTTACAGAGCTTACAGAGCTTACAGACGGCGGTCACCTCGACGTAAGCTCCGGGCGTCAAGGCCGAAGGTGCGCTGATCCGTTTCGCAATCCGCTCGAACCTGCCGGCGCGTGCATTGCGAAACCCGCCAATCAGGCCGCGTCGTGGAGTCCACGTGCGGGGTTCGGCGAGGGAAGGAGCTATGCTTTACCTCGCACGGGGCAGAAATCCTGGGTAGCCCTCCCCCCACCCCTCTATTTTGTTTCCACAACAACAATAATCCCACCAGACATACGTCTACATTATATACCAAATTTTTAATTTAAAAATTTTCATGGCCCGTGTGATATTTATCAGTGTTTAAATGTAAGTTCGATTTCACGAACTTCATTTAAAGAAATAGCGTAGTGTTTAAATTTCAATGAGCACACAAAATATATAAGAAAAAACATATAACTTTAATAATAATGTTCGCAGGCTTTCACGGCCATTGTCTGAAGTAGCTTGGCTTCTGGATTGTCCAAGCTACTTCACATAATTTTAATAGTTAAATTTTGAAATTACAATATTTAAAATATATATATTATTTCAGAAAGTACAGAAACTAAACTTATTTTTTTTTACCGTTGTATTGCCAAAATCCTATACATAAAATGTCAAGTAAAAATTTTTTTATAAGAATACATAATACCGTAACCTACCACGAAAGTTTGATCGGGCACACCAATACGTTTGGTTTATGTCCCCTGATGTTAACGAAAGTGACTATACACGGGTTTGCGCTGCTACAGGTGGGTCCGCCGTATTTTGTTTCACATTTCCGTTCCGTTGACTCGTACCAACTGCCGTGCGCCGAGGGCTGAGATGTGGAGCCGCGACCCAGGGACCCCCCCCCCCCCCCCCCCCCCACTCGCAGACAGACACATTATCAGATTCACACCTCATGAATACACCAAAACTCCCCCCAGGCAACTGATCACGTTAGGGCGTAGTCCTGGTTAGAAGAGATGGATCTTTTACATGCCTGACAATTGGCGTAGCTGTGTTCATAAAGTTGGGGGGGGGGGGACAAATAATGATTTTGATGTCATGTAAACCCCTTCCCCTCTTGCTAAGACGGGAGGGTCCGGGGGTCCTCCACCGGAAAATTTTAATTTTAAAAGTGCAAAATAGCGCTTTTTAAGCAGTTTTTGTATCCAACCATTGGATACATCGATGTTAAAATTATTATTGTTTCCTTAAGATGAAATTTGATGAGTGAAGAAATTACAAATAAAGTTGGGCAGAATAATATTATAAAATAAAAATATCACGGTCTAGAAAGTTGGGGGGGACAGTCCCCTCCACCCAAAAAGTTCAGGGGGACACGTCCCCCCTGGCTTCCCCCCCCCTCCCGGTTCCTACGCCCCTGCCTGACACTGTTGCCAGTGGTCCAACATGGGTTCCAAGAACCGGGAAATAGATACACCATTTCCATTCGCGGCATGTTGCTGGCGAGCGCACGGCTATGTCGAGAGGTTGAGGAGACACACAGAGACACATACAGACAGACGACGGGCGAGGAAGCCGACTGCAAGGTCTGGAGCGCAACTGGGACCGGGCCGAGGCCTCGCCGAGCCTGGCAGGCCGCCAACACTCCGCCAGGAAAGCCGGCGCGAGGGGCTTCCCAGAGCAGCTCGTCAGTCGCCGAGGCCCCAGACCTTCCCCTCACCCTCCCTCCAACACACGCCGAGAAGGGGGGGGGGGGGGGGGGCGATACGCGGCAAGCGAGATAAAGAGACGCAACTCGGAGCTATGAATAACGCTCTCGTTTTCTTCGGAAAATCAGCGAACTGTTCGGTATTATCTTTGAATATATTGTTACGATTTACCGTGGGGGTTCGTAAAGGATAGCCCAATTAAAGATTTTTATCACACACACAGTTTTATTTATTACCACTACTTGTCACTTACAAATAATCTTTTAAATTGTCAGATAATTAATTACACGTAAAGAAATGTAAATTCCCCAGTCACTCGTTTCACACACCTCGCTGGGCCGCACTTCCGGCGCAACTCTCGCCGCAGCACCCCTCGTGGGTCTCCGCCGCGGGACTCCGTCGCCGCACTCCGCCGCCGCTGTCACACCCTTCGCCGAGATCCCACACGACGCCTCGCTCGCAACTTCACTCGGGGCTCCGCCGCGCCCGCGACTCTATCGCCCGGAAACTCCCGACTCCACTGATCTCACTCACTCCCTGCCCTGGAGCCTTCGTCCAAGAACTTCGCCACTCTGCCGCACCCGCGGCACTATCGCCCGGAAACTCCGCCGCGGGAGAACTCCCCAGTGAACTCAACTCAAAGGTCGGCCCAACCTCCTTATATAGCCCTTGGGTTCCCGTCCAGAACAATCGAGCATATCTCCGAGATATCGCGCGACCTTCGCCGTCGAAATGCCCAGAAACGCGTCGTGAGTCCTCGAAGGACGCGATGGCTGCTCAAAGAACGCCGATAAACGATACAAGCATCGGGTTCCCACAAAACGCGCCGATAAACATGTCTGAGTCCTTTTATTCCGCAGTGCGGCCTCTTTAAGTAACTCGATCTGAGGCAGGTGCGCGCTGCGAAGGTCAGGATGTCGCGAGATAGTATGGCACGAGATACCAGGGAGAGGATGCGGGTGGAAGGGGGCGCAGACAGGCCGAACGAGCGCGGCGACGCCAAGCACTGCAGCCAAACGCGATCGTAACAATATATACTATATACTGTATAGAAGTCGCGAGTGGATAGGATTTACTCTACGTTTTTCAGAAGCGTATGATGAGCAGCTTGGGAACTTCACCGCTGCAGTGCGCTGCCGTAACGCCCTGTATCGTCTTAGTTGTTATTTACACGTTAGAGCGCAGCGCTGTCGCCCGCTGTCATTCCCCGCACCCCTCATCCATCATTCACTGCAGCTCAACGTCGTTCAACAGGAGGGGGAAGGGGTGTTTGAAGAGTTCGACACTTGTCCGCTAGGGACCACCACAAGTCGATGCCCTAGAGATGGTGGCGATTGCGGCGGTGAATTAACCAACTACCTCAAAACCGTATTAGAAATTTTAACCTGGGCTGGCGACTTCTATACAATATATATATTCAAAGGTATTATTGACGTGACGTCTAATAAATCGATGAACGCCGGCTGCACGCACGAAAAAGTATCCCGTAACGCACATTGTCCCGTTACGCTCATTGTACGCTTGCGCCGCATCTATCTCTCTTCCACTCGATTGGAACAACCATCGATTTGACTTTTTCGAGGCACATTCAACTTGAAACACTCCCATCAGTTTCCTACTTTTCCTATCATTGTCCTATCCTTAACAGAATAACACAGATTGGAAGAAGTTAAAGAGAAAACATGTATAAATTTAGTTAAAATAATTTCTCCGTTAAAGTTATAAACATATTTGAATTAATGAGTGCTATTAAAAGTAAATTTATCAATTAAATTGTAGATTCATTTCACTCATCCTTTGTAACCATACAAAATAGTGATAATTCAATAAAAATGATTCAATTTCATTCATAAAACTATGGAATCATTTCATCAATGTTTTGTTATGACGTTTTCACGTTAAACTATCGTCCGTAAACCGACTTTACAGACAACCAATTTTTTATCGGGCAATCTAACAAGCTACTATCTAGCGGATGTACCTGAAACTACTTCAAATAACGAGGTCTCAGTCCCGGCAATTAGAGCCAGCTTCCACCCCCCCCCCCCCCCCTTCCCACAAGCCACGTAGGTACCGGCAGGCCTTCACGTCAAACAAGCTCCGTCACTCGACACCAGGGCGACACTAGTGGTCTACCGAGAAGTCTTGGCTGTTTGCCGGTTCCATTGTTTCGTACATTGGCGCTATTCCGGAAACACACGGGGACTATGGCTCCACAGACGGTTTCAATAACATGAGGAGGCCTTCATCTCTAAGCAAATTATTATTTTTTTAAAGTTACATGTCTTTATACGATATAAAGTAAATCATTCCAGCTAATTTGAAATTTTTTAATTCGACTTCTGACAAGACAGCTGCAGAAAATTCAACTAAAAACCTGCCGGGTTGCGTTAAAAACACGATACCTGGTATGACCAATACTTATCATGTGACGAAATAAAAAGGGGGATGTATGACGTCGTGGAAGTTGGCCAATGAATATGAGATAGTTGAAGTAACGTAAAGTATGTCATGTTGTAATGAAATATAGTACTAGAACAGGGAAATACGAGAATAAAATAAGTATGGTTTAGTTTTGGCGATGTTAGACGTGTCATTTGATAGGTGAGGTACTAACGAGTTTATGAAAGTAAAAATTTAACTATTTTGACGCGGTAAATTTTTTTTTTTTTCATACAACGTGTCTCGTATACGTTCTTAATTTCCCGGAGACGTTTAAATTAAAACCGAATATTAATAAACAAATTATGTAAAAATGCTATCGCAAAATTAACTAAACCGGGTGGGATTGAAGCATACGTTACGATACAGTAGGGAACAGACGTTAGGTATATCATGTTCTAGATTAGAACAGGGCTGTAGTATATAATACGATACCCGAAAGTTAGTTTCTAAACGCGTTTTGTGCAAAACAAATATGTGAAATCCCCCGCCCAAAACCTTCATATTCCCGCGCTTGTCCTGTAAGAAGGTAGGTGGTGATGACGTAACCGTCGCAATGCTGGTGACATCACTATTGTTGCGGTATCGCGTTGTATACCAGTCCTAACCTGTCTTACGCCAGTAGCAATTGTTAGCATATTGAGACATGTGTTAGCTTATTCTTGACAAGAGTTTGGCGACAACTCAAAAGAGTTCAGGATTGTATCTTCTGAACTGCACTACAGATGCGGAAAAGCCTAGGTTGTGTACAGTAATAGTCTACAACCAAGGCGCTCTGATCTAAACATCATGCAGCCTGGCTTGTCTCAATGCACGGCGCGCTGCCGTCCTACCTCCGACGTTGCGTAACGTTTTGCAAATCCCGCTACGATCATTTGAAGATCGATGAATGAGCAAAAGGCAACTTTTTAACAATGGTCATAAACATTCTTTATTTTTGTCTCCCCAACCTATATAAATGCGAATCGCAAGGAAGATTACGTAGCAAGGATTCTTACTTGCTACTCTGGACCGAGCCCTAAATAACGGAATCTGCTGAAAACAGTAGGATTTATTATAAATGCTACTTCGTGTTCAAAAGCTAGTCACCTGACAACTCAATACCTATTGTTGACCAACATACAAACAAGTAAAAAATTTGGCAATATATAAAATTCGTGAAATCCCAACTGCCTTATTCAGAAAAAAATTAATAAATCCGAGTACTCAATTATTACAGACATTAAAAATTTCACGGCTCAGAGTAGTTTTTTTTTTGGAACTAAAGGCTTGCAATCATTTGTATTGAAAACAAGTAATTTCGTAATGTTTAAACAAAATAAAGCATTTTATAATAAATTTTAATAATAAACACGCATGTGTATTGCCACGAATGCGTAGACTATTTTATATTGCAAATATATATTTCGCAATTCTTAAAAATTACATACTCCATGCCTTATTATGGAAACATTTTTAACACGATACTCGTGCATTATTATACCGACAATTTAAAGAAACTAATACTACTACCAAATGAAAACACGCTTTAATGTAACGGCTTAGTTTTGTAGTGTTTACGTTATAAATAATGTGACGGCGTGCCCTTAACATCTGTTGAGATTCGTGAAAACTAATTATTTAAGATCATATATTAATCGAGACAGTCCGTCTTAGAAACATTTTAACACGGTTACAAAATTATAAACAGTTTTCAATATACAATTTAAAAACAGGTGGTAGTTAACCGTAAATATTAAACACAAATATTTACCAAAACAAAGTACTCAAATTCAAAAACAAAAAATTAAGGCCAATTTTATAGTTTGTGATTTTAATATTTGCTATACACAAAAATGCACGTAAATTTAAAAATCATACGCCAACGGTCATCTAGGTTCCGCGATAAATGGGTCAAATTGTGTTCATTCGGCTTGCTGCCTTAAGCTCATTGACGGCTGCAGAATACATGCATTGCCACTAATATTATAATAATTATAAAATCAATATTCTAAAAAAAACCGTTGCACTTACCTACGTGTAGACTGAAAAGTCGGCGTGAAGACTACGGCGTTCGTTGCTCCAGTTGACCAGTCAGCAAATTCGTCACACGGTTCGCAGCTGACGAGATTACGCAGCACAAAAATAAACAATAAACAGTTTCGCTAATCGGGAGATAACAACTGCAGCAAAATCAATACGACACAGCACACCGCACTACCGCAACGCTAGCCGCTACACTGCACGCCGCTTGCCGCTACGAGGTTTGTAGTCCTTCCTTCCCTTAGAATGGAAAACAGCTGAAAGCTTCCGAGTCAAAGAGCTTTGCCGGGGCCAAGATACACCACTCGTCAGTGTACTGTTACAGAAGCGGTCCGCGACCGGCTTTTTTTTTATTTACGGCAACATACCACCTCGCAGGATGTTATGTTTAGACACACGAGCACAAATTTAAAAAAAACTAACAGTAAAAATAACGGTCAAGGACGCAAGTTCCGCGATTGGCAAAGCAGTAATGCGAACTCTTGCAAGGTGCCACCTGGTTGACGGGTGGTGGATTGTGGAGTCATATCTTGCGAGTCTACCTTCCTTGGTTGGTTATCGACGAGCCCAGCTATGCAGCCTCCTGATTGGCTGGTGCCTATTGCGTCGTCTACTTCGTGTAAACTGTAGCCATGGAAACGAGGATCATTTTGAAAAGGAATAATTATTAATAAAAACAAAAACACTATATGTCTGAACATATATTTAACGATAATAAATTCAGAAAGCCATTAGATAAGCAATTTGAAATCGTATAAAAAAAGTTTTAGGGTGGTATACGGTATATTATGCTATGTATGCTACCACAACCCCCTACGTATTAGCATTAGTTAAAAAAAGGCCGAGATCAACACTATGAGAGCTGCTAACCTTGAAAAGCCGTGATTTGTAAAAAAAATTGCTATTCAGTTTGAGTACTATACAGATACTGTACAACTAATATTTTACGTTTTTTTTCATCATGATGCATCTAGGTAATTATAATTGTAACATCAGGTAGTAATGCTTTTGTTTCTCAAGCTGGAAATAAAAAAAATTAAATTTGTAAGTTATAGTTGTAACGAGCAAAAACCAGACTGAACGCTTTTCTTTGGAATTGATAATGGTCTGATTATGATATGAATGATCATGGCTGTAGGATCTAGTGCACAACATTTAAAAAAAATTAATAAACAAATAAGCTTGAAAATTGTGTGTTAAAACACCTAGTTGTCTTTAAATATGACTAATAAATTAAAGTAAGTAGGGGTCAGTTGGGATAACTGAGCCATGATTTTACAACAGACATGTAGGTAATAACTATGTACTTGCCTGGGAACCACCAACAAATATATTAATGTCCAATATAGTTTTTATTTATAATTCAGTATGGAGTCTTTAAATATTTATAGTCGAATCCAAATTTGAATTTTTCTTTTCAATGCATTTAAAATCCGAAAGAGAAAACAGCGTGCTAACCCTATAAATTGGAGCAACTGGACCATAAGAGTTTTGGTTTCAGACAAATTATTGTTATTTGAATTGGGGTAATTGGGGTAAGCCAGTTGGCAAACATGTCAACCCCACAAAAAAGTTACATCAAGTCAAATGTTCCCCACCTAGTCGAGTTATCGACGTTGGAAGGGAACTCCTACATAAACATTGGGTCAGTTATTAAGTCAAATAACACAAAGTACTAATACAGTATATAATCTATATAGTACGTAGTTAAACAAAATCTTAATAAATGTTAGATAAGTCACTCGAATCATCAGTGAAGCTGATAATATCTTTAAATATAACAGAGCTGCTTTTAAGGGACTTTGACCGCTTACTATCTACATATTTTTTTGGCAATGTTGGATTCTTCTGTTTCAACAAACTTCATTGTTTGAAAATGACGTTTGAAATACAAGACATTTTCTTTTGATTTCCCGTAAACTTTAACAATACAATATTTCCCCACTTGTATTGTGTTCACACCTTGTTCATTTATTTATTTGCTAGAATAACACATAAAATCTAAATCTCCGTCACTGTCACGGATCTACACTCATCTCATTAATATTTTTACGTTTCTTTTTTAAAATTTTGTTTCTCACCTTTTCCATTTTTCTTTTCTTTTCCTTCTTGTTTGAGTTTTTAATTGTTTTCATTCTCAATCAATAATTTATATTCTTTCAATGTAATAATATCACAGTGAGTCACAAGTCATTTACAATTTTTATCAGCTGTTTCAAGTTTTTTTTTTTTTATTTCTTAAGCACTTCTAATACAGTTCTTGAAAACTTTTGCGGCATACTGCTGTATATGTGCTGCCTGCTCCCGAATTTCATTTAAAATAGTAATTCACAAGGAAAAAATTAACTAAATAATTTCAGTAATGGATAAAAAATAACAATAATGATGGTACTTAATGTGCTTACTAGTAACTGGGGCATGTTGGGATAATTAGGACATGCTGGGGTAACTGGAACATGCTGGGGTAACTGGGTCCAAGGTGGACTTAAATACCCCAAGCACCTGGCCCACTTTCTAAAATATTTTGGAGGTAACTGGGCCACCTAGAAAACTTTCTGACAGTAACATTTCAAGGTTCTGTTATGCTTCTAAATTATGCTGAACTAACTATAATGTCGATAACGCTTAAGTGAACCTGTAGATATTACATTAATTCAAAATGACACCACATTGTTATGGAAACTGCTGAATACAAAATTCAAAATATTCTTACACGAAAGCCACAACACTGAGAGACATGAGGCAGGTTGTTGAAGGGAGACGCCATTGTTCTTCAGTGCTGCCAACCGCTTGAAGTGAAATTCCCCTCACATGTTTTACGAGAAATTAAATACCATGGCCCAGATACCTCAACTTGCCTTTTTTTTTAAATTAGAAACTTAAGGACTAAGGTGCAGTGATGATTAAAAAAACGTACAGACCATCAGAACTATGATCATTCTATAGTCTTGTAAAAAAAACTATGAAATAACTAAAGCACCTACAGAACAGGCAGTGACTTGTCCTCGGGAGACGTTGTGCGCAAGTCAAAGACCATCTGCCGCAGCGATGACGGTGCACTTCCTGCTGTCGCGAGGTCCCGCCAGGGCTGCCCAATCACGGGCAAGGGACGACGTGCGGCCGACCATTGTTGTAAAATACAAACTGAGACATTGCTGCAAGCTGGGTCAGTGACGTAGCACGAAGGGGAGGGGAGAGGTCCCCGTGAAATCCTCTCTCGCAAGTCGAGTACTATTTTTAATTTGGAACATCTCGGCTTAGAACCTTGGCAGTTAAGACTCGGTCTCATATTATTTCTTTTTTTTGCCAATACTTATTTATAAGGATTATTTCTAAAACACTTTTACTGAATACCTCCCTTGCTTTTAAAGTTTTGCCACAAATATTTTCAACGGATATTCATTTAGTTTAACATCATGTGTGTAAAAAGGTGTGCAAGTCTCACTTGTACAACTTTTTACGCTCATTATGTTACGCTAGGTATCGAGCTAAAATTTCATAAATAGCCCTTAAATAAAAGTAATGACAGAAAAAAAAATTGACGTAGCTGTTTTGATGCCAATTCCCTGAATGCCTCGACCTTATGAGCACAAAATTTTTTTTTAGAAGACAGAACCGTATTTCCTTTCGGGGGGGGGGGGGGGGGGGGGGCGGAAGACTACCCTACTGGAAATATACCATAATGACAGTATTCCGCCTGACCTCTTCGAAAAAGGCAGTAAAGTACCATAACGGAAAACTGCCATAGTTTCAAAGGACGAGACGGAATTCTGCCATATTTCCTTATACACTCCATGGAAAGAGTGCAGCGGCATTGCTCTCCAAGTATTGCATAGAATACTCGGTAGGTAGCGCTGTCAACCCTCAGTTTCTCAGGTTAACTTTAAAGCTACAGATAGCGCTTCTGACGGTAATAGTTGCAAAAACAAATCAGTTCCAGATCGCGGACGAGAAGAAAGAATTTTTTTCCAAGAATTTATTATAGGGTGCAGCACTGTATTCTTAATACGACGATTTAAAAAAAAAAAAAAATACGTATGGTAGTTTTTCCTTATGGCAGTTTTCCTCCTGTTTTGACGGAGGCGACAGAAATGTACCATAATGGAAGACTGTCATAACAAAAATGGACGAAGGGGAATTCTGCCAACATTTCTTATACATTCCACGGAATGAGGAAAACGGCTTTACTCGTAAATTCGTAATGTAACTTAGCTTCATAGAATTTACATTTTTGCACACTGAAATAATTGTAGATCATTATTTAATAAGTGCAAGTACAACGAAAATATTCAAGGGTTTTCTTATGTAATGTTTTCATTATTAGGGTGATAGAACACAAAAAAAAACTCAGATATTAAGGTTTTTAATATCCATATTGAATTATTTAAAGTCTACAAAATGTATTTTTAAGATGCTGATATTTTTGTGTAGTGTATTTTGTTACCATAGGAAAAGCAGCACAGGCTCGTACATTGAATGTTGGTGGGCTTCGCACAAGTTTGCAGTCTTTCAAAAATAACTCTGCTAAAATTTAAGTAATTTTTATATTACGAAATAAAAAATATTACTATGCGTAGCATACTATTCTGCTTCTTTCAAACTGTCAGATCAAATTGAAATTCAATTTTTTGTCCCTTACGAAAGTTATAAACGAAATATGACACATACATTAAAAAATAGGTATGATATAAGTACATAGAATAACAACCAAAACACATTAACGCAAGACTTAACACTGATACATATCAATAACTTTACGACAAAACACGAAACAACACAACACACAGATTGAAAAGTTTATATTAACTAATTGGTTACTTTCGTTTTCATAAAAATCTTAAACAGAAACTAAAATGGTGTATACAAAATAAATACTTATGTAGATTATAAAACTTTTAAATAACTTTTTGCTTAAGTTTTTTACCAATGAATGTTTCTAGATTATTCAAAAAGAATTGTAATTTTTTACAAATTTTATAGTTACTAATGGTTTTAAAAGTGTCACTAATTCTATAATTGCAAGTTGAAATTCTTAATCCAAATCGAGATAGTCCGAAGCATCAAACATGCTAATAAAACGTATATAATAAAATGTGCATCACTGATTGAAGTCTAATAAATAGAAAATGAAAATTAAATTTATATAGGAATGTAGTTTATTTAAAAGGAATTCAAAAGCCTGAAATTTTATAATATTAATTTAAGATTTTATTTCTGCATACTATCAATTCTATTACAATTAAATTTAGTTATTTAATTCCAAATTACGACACAATATTCTACCTTATAGCTAATCAATTTGAAGAAAAAAGTACACAATCAGGTATTTATGCAGAGAAAGTTATAAATTTAATAAGACCTAAGAAGATCTTCAAGTGCAACTAATAGTATTATCTACATGTTGGTGATAAAAAAAAGCTTTGCATCCAATATAACTCGAAGGTATTAAAAGTGAACACCATGTTTAATGTTATTTTTTACCATGTTATAATTCTAATTAATTGAATTAGTTTCTTTTACTAAAGGTTATACAATAAACACTATCGTAATTCAGAGACGTTGGTTAACTTGACAACCAGATCTTGACAGCTGAAATATCTTGCTGAATAGTTTGACAAACATATTTTCCAATCATATATTTTTTCATCAGCATCTTTTCTGGATAAATTCTTGATTACAGTTGGAATATCATTTATTAATTATTAGAGAGTAGTGGAGATAAACTACTCTTTTGTGGAACATCAAATACCATGAAATTGCATTGGCGAATTTGACTGCAAAGCATCTATATGTAAGATAATTAAAACTTATATATATATTCCTAAAAAATATAATTATATATTTATTATATAATTATATATATTAATTATATATATACACACACCACGTATTGCTCGACGAAGCCTAAATTGATAATTTTTTAATAGTAAGATTGTGTTGGAAAGTATCAAAAGCTTTGCTCATGTTCAAATAAATAGAATATTTTAATTATATTTGGTACACAATGATTTGTATTATATATATATATAATACGTGTGTGTTAAAGATGATCTTCCTGATTAAAAACGATGGGGTTTTACAGAAATTATATTTTTTAGGAATAAAATTCATGTGCCTATAAATATTTTTTTCTCGAAGAATTCTTAAATTCTACACAACTATATTTTAACTGTCAATAATACTTCAAGAAAATATATACTGATAAACTCAACACTGGTATACAACCATTATTTAAATGATTTGGTAGCTCGAATATCGTAGAAAATTATGGCACAGCTAATTACAAGTCCGAAATATTAGAACCTTAAATAAATACATACAAATACATTAAAAAATATTAATGAAAAAAATACACATCTTAGATTTAAGTGAAAATTTAACTAATGTAATCAGCTGCTGCCACCCAGTGAAAAAAAGAAATAAAAATATTGCTGCCACACCCGTGTGGCTTACGACTACACGTTGTAAAGGGGGGGGGGGGGGGGCAGTAGGCTATTTTATCGATATTAATTATAAATAATTTTCGATTTGAAACCCCAAACCAATTGGTGAAAAGGCAAAGTGAGAATTTTAGTGTCTGGAAGCAAAGCATACGGTAGTTTAAATTTTAATATTATAGATTTTATGTCTGTAAATAAATATAAAAAAATATCATATGTAAGTTATTTATATACTGATTTATGTTTAAAAACATGTTATGATGCAAACAAAATATATAATTTAAAAATTATATTGTCTTGTAATCCAAATGCTGTATTAGTTTTAGAGAAATGAAAGTGGTAGTTGTAGGGAAAAGGCCTGGGTTAAATTTCACAATTGGCCTCCTTGTGTTTGTGAAGTCAGTGTCCTTTCAGCGAAATAATGTTTTTATTTGCCAAAATATTTACTGAAATAATAATTCTAGAATGTTGAATTGGTTTTTTTTTTCATCAATTGGCCTAGCTTGAATGAGCGAGAAACTTATAAATTTTTCACTACGTTCGAGCTGTCAAGAAAATATGTACCGATAAATGGTTGAACACCCAACGTCAGTATACAACCACTCACTGCCTGATACACACTTAATTCAAATATTTTATGTACAAACGCAACATTTTTTTAAAATATTTGTTTGAGTTTTTTTATAAAAGTTACTAAAAAATAAAACACTACAAAACTTTAAAAAATATATATATATTTTGTAAAACTCCGTTCCCCCGGAGAAACCCCCGGAATAGCCACCGCATGGGGAGCCCAAGAAAAGAAACGGGCTCCCCATTTGGAAGCCACCTGGTAGGTTTTTTTCTGTTCCACCCACCGTTTCTTTGGTAGCCTGACTTGTTACAAGGGATTGTAATGGCGGCATTTTCTCTGGGCAATCCGCCTTGGAGGAGCCGGGGCGCGAACCCGGGTCCTACAAGTCACAAGGCAGGCGCTCTACCCCAGAACCAGAGTGGTAGAGAGATAACCTGCAGTCTTTTTAACACTGGCATGTTATTCCACGAGTTTACTGTAGTTTCGTGTGTCAATAATAACACGTGCAGTACGTGTAGTAACATCTAACCTCGGTAACGAACAAATTTATGTGTTCTTATGTTGTTCGTTCAACATGAATTGTGTAATTTCATAACAGTGAAATATAGTTTGTATAACTAGTCTGGCAATTTTTAGTTGATTTTCTGCAAACAAACTTACAGTCCCGCCGTACAATATTTTTATATAACTATAGACTAGTAAAAAAATATGTTAAGAGCTTGCACTGTCGATGGTAAAGTTATTTTGAAATAAATGTTAGATATTAAAAGAGTGTGTTTAGTTAAAATATGCGTGTGCTTACAAACATGAAGTTATTGTATAACATTTTATTTATTTGGTTTTAAAGCCACAGAAAAGTTAACCTGGTTATGTCACTTTTTTGTTTGTTTTACCGTGCTTAATATGCGCATCTAATACTGGAAATATATTCAAACAACGATTTGCAAATAGGCGTTTTAAAAATCTTAAATTAAGTACTAAATCTATGATAGTGTTGGAGATGTCAAATTAAAAGATACATACCTACATATTCATACTGACATCGCCGGAATTTCAAGTAAGATGATAGATGACGCTAGTTTTGTGAGATTTGCTTATCTACTTATTTAGAAATATTCACATTATTTGAATACAACTATATTTTATTGGAACTTGCAGTACTCCTGAGTACAGAATTCTTGGTAATAGCTTACCTCAGGAGCATAAACCAGAGTTCAGCAGGAGCATAAATGTTTTATTTCATAAATTGAAACCTTCAGAAACTTAATTAAATCATCAGAATTATTAAACATGAATTTATTTGAGTACACAACCACAGAAAGTTATTTTTTTTTTATTTGTGCACATCGCTGTTCTAAACTACGTTAACAAATAAGCTCTTTTCAACGACGAGGGCACCTGCCTATAAAACTCGGCGGATTCTTCGTAATTCCATAGAATTAGGGTCTTCGTATAGAGCTGCTGCGTTCCTGCGGACACCACGAACACGAATCAGAATACAGATGTTATGGATGTTTCCGTGATCAGGGACGTACCAGATATTTTGAAAAATGAGCGGGAAGGGGGGGGGGGGTGGAAATGAATCTTGACAGCTTAGAATAATTTTACTGCGGGGTGAAAATTCTCATGAAGCAAAGCAAAATATTGCGATGGCGTGAGTAAAAAAAAAAAAAAAAAGAAATAAATCACTAGATAACTACGACCAAAAAAAAAAAATACAGTCTCGTGCAGTGTTTATCTTGAGGAAAAGACTTTATTTAATAAAACGAGGAGGGGGGAAGGGGGAGGGCGAAAGTTAACTTACGGGGAGGCGTCTCTCCCAGGGGCTTACGCAGAATTTCATTTAAAAGGGGGGGGGGGGGACACTCAAACACCCCCCCCCCCCCTCCCCCCTGTTGATCCGTCGAGGCACACCTCTTGCCTGGTTGGTCCGGCTCCGCTGAGTTTGTCTTCACTGCCAGTGAGTTTACGGAGAGTAGAGATCGCAGGCTTCCGCCCTCCGCCGTCTGGCGTTGCTTTGGCTTCTGCGCTGTAGCCGCGTCCAGGGCGAAGATACCTACCGCCGACCGTTTCGGTCGACGTTGCAGTCGCCATCAGCATCACGGAGCAAGTTTTTTTTTTACCTACTCAACCCGGAAGCCCAGCAACTACGAATGCACGAAGACTTGGGAAGATTAACGAAGATCCCTGGGTGTTTTTTTTTTTTTTTTTACTGGTGTTATTCGTGAACATGTTGAACAGTGCTGTTACAACACCCTGGGCACGCGTCGAGCCAGCCGGTGCGACGCAGGGCGTGCAGAACAAGTCGTGGCTGATCACGTGATGCTAGCACCTGAGGGGGCGGGGTTCGTCGGCTGCCCCTAGCGAGGTCCCGGGCTGTCGGGGCGGGGACCAAGGACGGGCGAACACTCCCTTTTTTTTTTTTTTTTGTTATATTAAGTTTTCTCCTTGGCGGCGCAAAACTAATTTAATCGATGCGAAAATACTTAATGCTGTTTTGTAATAAACCGTCATGTAGTAAATAAAGGAGTAGGAGGTGCAAAAACTCATTGTATTACACACAACAAAATTAGTGGCTACCTAAATAGAGTGATTTTTCACTGGTTTGTTTGCCTGATAACAGCTTATACATTACTTCTCCTAATAAATTAATGTAGTTATGTCAGCACTGCCATCTAGCGGACGGGCCCATAACTACTTCAGTCTCGGTGATCAGAGTTTCTCCCCCATGACTCCCCCAGAGGCAGGGTGCGGGGGGAGGAGGCCCGAAACACGCCATCTCTGGACTCGGTGCTTGCACGCTGCTCTACACTGCCCACATCTAGGGTCTGTATGGACATAATACGTTCTTTATATGATCCACGAAAATATAATACAATAACACCGACAAACACAGAGGACTAACAACGACGAGACAGATTAAATGCAGGCAGACAACAAACTTGTTTTATGTAAATTTTTATCTTCATAATTTTTTTTCTGAATTTTTCCATGACAAACAGTGCAAAACTGAAATGGCGTATGTCCAAAAAAAACTGCAATAAATCATGAATATAATAAGCATAAATCTTTAAAACTATACAGAAAGTTGTCCTTTAAACATAGTTTTGACATCAAACCAGTTTCACTGTCACAATCTTAAAAAAAAGAAAAAAAAAAGGTTTAAAATGTGTACCAAAAAAAAAAGGCCATACCAGGTAATTGTCGATGCACATGTTTCAAAGGCTATGCAATTTTTTTTTTTTTAAATTTTCGTATGACAAATGGAATGTTACAGTAGGTGAGCTGAAATAAAATCCTGGCCACACTGACTACAGTGAGCCCATAAGCGCTTGGGTACCTGTGTTATGGCACTCATGAATACGAGTCATGCCTTAGGCCAGTGGAGGTCCTAGACTTTGCGAGTCCCTAGGCCATTTACTTTTGCGGGGCCCAAATTATTGTTTATTATTTATGAAAATCAGTATTGTTAAACAGTGTTGTAAGAAAAATTTAGATGTAAAACTAATTTTTTTTTGCTAGTGTAATGCTTTTCACACCTTAGTATGACAAGGGTAATTATTTGTCACGTATTATTGAAGTGTAACTTCTTTGGGTGCGATGGGAGTAAAATTAAATTACAATTTCAAGGCTGAATTTAAATGCTACGTTTTCGTGGAACTTTTATTTTGAACTGTTTCTCATGCCAAAGAGGAATACTTACAAGTAAAGGTTTGAATTGCCAAAGAAATTATCACGTGCACCGAGTTACACGCTGCAGGCAATGTATCGAACTCTGGTGATGTTGTCGACAGCAAACATCGCAGGGAGTTTTTGCCCAGCATCTTCAGCGATGACGTCTTGTTGGGCCAACTGTGTGGTGTGCGGAGGCCGTAACTGGCTTGATTGCTCGCTCGTTCATGCCGACCGGTCGTTGTTAATTAGGCACTGCCCCCGACCCTGACCCTGAGTGGCCACAGCTTGACTCTAGGGTGCCCTCGTGAAGTGACTGCAGCCTTATGGGAGGGGAGAGGCAGAAGCAGGAGCGCAACAACTAAATTTCCAAAGGGGGGGGGGGGAGGCAATATACCTTTTTATAAAGAATCATCGATCCCCCCCCCCCTATTGAAGCGGGGGGTCCGGGAAAATTTGTGTTTCAAGGTGGAAAATGGTGCAATTTAAGCAGTTTTACTATCTAAAAATTGATTACACAGCACTTTCTTTGCCCCCGTTTGCCCCCACTTCAAGGTTTCAGAAGGGGGAGGGGGGGGGGGTGAAATACCCTTGCCCCCCCCCCCCCCCCCCCCAGTTGTTGCGCCCATGGGCAGAAGGAACAAAATCTCCCAAGCCAAGCAACAATGGGGCAGGGTTGAGTTTCGAAAAGATTTTTCATAATGCTCGTGTCTAACTTGTTAGTAGCACCAAATTTACAAGCTAATATAATTCATTTTAAATCTTACAACTTATGCAAAATACATAGATAAGGGCATAATCAGAGAAGGTAGTTGGGTTTTAGGTTGTTTTTTTTTTTTTTTGGGGGGGGGGGAGGGGGGAATACGAGAACTTTCCTTCCGAAGAGCAAAAAATAAAACAGAAAAAATATTAAAACAAAAACTTGATTTCTGACAAATACTTTTAAAGATTGGTTGTTGGAATTCAACCACTTTGAAAGAAACTAATTTCATTATAAAAACACTGCTTCGTTGGTGAAAAAGTCATAAGACTGTCCACTTCTTTAAAAGAGGTTGAATTTCAGAAAAATTTCCCCCCTTTCGGTTTTGAACGGGATGTTCCCTTCCACACAGTACATGATTACTGTTATGGCCGTGACAACGTTTACAGTCTTTATTTTTATTTTTATTTTTTACTGTGAGGTTTGAAAATTTGTACACAAAGTATGGTGAAGGGGCCAGCAAAATGATTGTCAATGACACTGTGAGTTACTATAAATTATAAAAATGAGTAAAAAAAAAAAAACAATGTTTTACCAATTTAGTGGTGTGCAGATATATAAATATAAAAAATGTAAAAACTTTAAAAATAATATTTGCTAAACTGTCTCTTATTTTCTTCTTAAAATGTTTTACCGAATGTTCTTCAAAATGTGGGATTGAAAGGAGACGGGGGATTGTACAGGACTTTAATTTCTGCCAACCATTATGAAATGGTTTGAATCCTAATACCACCATGAATAATTTGTCATTACTTTTTGCAAAACAAGTTCGGTAAGCAAACCAACTCACTTCAATTTACTTATGAGAATAGCGATTAAATAGGTGTCTTTTAAAAGCCCTTGTGAAATCATCCTCTACCTTGCAGTGTTTAAATGAAATAATTTTTACAGAATACTGAATACACCCTGTGATATCAGAAAACCATGAGACAGACAAGTCAGGAAATTTAAGGAATTAATTTTTACGTAACTCTTTCTCTTAGAAAACAGTTTACTTTCATAATTAATCAAAGAGCTAAAATATAAATTTACTATTTTACTCTTAGTCTGGTTACCTTTTAAATATACATTTGGTTTTTCTTGAACATTTTTTTTTTCAGCATAGGAGTTTTGTTTTAACATTTATGAGTTACAATTCTTAACTAAAGCCATAGGAAACACTTATTCTTGATAAAATGTTTAAAAATTTAGAATCTTAATTAATTTTTAAATAGTTTTGGAAGACCAATGAATCAGCTTATTAATTCCTTATAATAATATCTATTTTTAATAGGTTGCTGCCTGTATTTGTGTTGTTACATGTCTCTGACTCTGAAGTACCTACTAGCTGTTGACAAAACATAAATACACTACCTATAAAAAAAAACAATAAGCCAAAAGAAAAATTAAGCGTACCTACCTAATACTAGCTAATCGCCAGCCAGAAGAATGACGGTAATAGGCATGATGCCACTTGATCAGACAGGTCTTCATTACCAGCAATGAACTCACTCTCTCTAAGTAGGTTACATGCCATTGTGCTTGAAAGCTGTTTTCCAAGTGCTGTTTCTTTGTTTTAATGATTATCATGCAGAACAGTAAAAGTAGGACTATTATTGTTTTTTTTTTTAACAAAATTTTTCTTTGACTATTTCACCTAATCTTTCACTAAAGTATTTGTTAGACCATAACTTTCCCTTATAGCTTTTTGGTCTTAATATCCATCTTCATAGACTACCTTTTCAATATGTAAACATCTTAGTTCTCTGTAGCTATATGTCATTTGGTAAAGGAAGTCGATTAGAACGGACACAGTGCTGCCATCTGTGGAAGTCTCAAAAATCTTGAAAAGATGGCGGACCCACACAATTCATTTGTATACAATGCTTTCGTGAACATCGCAGAATTTACACGATACACAGATATTAAAAAATAAATCTTTATAATAGTACAACTATCCGTTAATACTTAATGTTATAATTAATAGTCATAAAAGTAAATTATGACCACATAAAATATACAGATTACACTTTTGACAATCCTTATTAAAATTTAGAGATGTCACTAAAACATTCGGCATACTGTAGAGACACAACAAATTGTTAGCCTACGTATATTTGATGCCATGAAGAATAAATATAATTTTGTGATTAAATTTTACTGTTAAATCTTAAATGTTCAATCAACCTCATATGGTTAGGTTTGTTCGTAGGAAGTATTTAAAGACTGATTTCTGTCATTTAAGCAAAATAAAAAAAAATATCTTCATGTACTTAGTGTTATTATATGTGTTTAAAAATGTTTTAGGTTAATTTTGTTTTATTTATTTATTGGACTACAATTTTTTATTTGAAAAATACTTAAAAATTGTATTGTATTTGTAATGCTATAGGGAACCAACAAAATGTTAAATATCTTTGACACCATATTTGTTCCAACACAATATTCCTGGCTAATAAATTATAGGTAGGTATTTTCAGAGTTTGCGATTATATCTTGTTATGACTACTCAAGTTTACAAAATGTGTTTCAGGATAGTTTCATTACCATAAAGTTTTTTCATAAATGCATAGTACATCCCCATACAGTTTTTTTATTTTAATTTTTACATGCAAGTTAATGCAGCAAACTATTTAAAGTGAAAAATTTAGCACAGCATGAATTTTCTTAATTGAAACCGAATGAGTGTGTCAAATAACATTTTAATTCTGAACAAACTGTGATATTACTGAACCAAAGCTATGCAAATATTTACTCTTTCTATTTATAAATTATTTATAAATATAATTTAAAAATTTGTCACTCAACTTTCGGTCTCACACACCAAGTCGTTTATTCCATTTTATTTAAATTAATATTAACTAATCGAATTTCCCTGAATTATTAAATGCTATGGCTGTCTTACATCTAACCTCGGAAAAGAGCAGATTCATATGTTCTCATGTTGTTCATGTTGCAAATACATAAAAGTTTTCAACAAGAATTTTTATTAAAATACATACTGTCAATCTTGTTAAAATTCACAAAGCAGTTAAACTTTAAAGTTTCCACACACATTAGAAGTTATACTCCTATGGCATTACTAAAATATTAACCGAAAAAATTTTAAAACATATTATAACACCAAGTATATGTAATATACAAATTTTTTTTCTTCAAATGACTGAAATCAGTCTGTAAATAATTACTAAAAACACACCTTAACTTTATTGATATGTTTTAATATTATTATAATATAATGTTGTTAAAAAAAAGTAAAACAAATTTATTCCAGTGATGAGATTTAAACCATGTCCCCTAAGAATATCAAGCGCATGCTCTACCGCTGTGGTATCCAGCCGTTTGGGAATTTAGAAAGATAATATTTATCATAATCATTGTAAAGCCAGTTTTCATAGGTATTTCAAAACTTGGGATTACTTTTTCTATGACTATTTTAGTTTACCACATATGTTCCAGGGTAGATCCACTATCATAATGTTTCATTTGGCACACCAATACATTTGGTAAGTACCCTAATGTTTATGAATGTGACTATGTACGAGTTTATGTAGCTACACGCGGGTCTGTCATCTTTGTGTCACATTTCTGTTCATCGACTTACGTTCCATTTTCAACGAAATTACTCCTACCAAAAATGTCACAATATTTTTACACGTAAAAAAAAACTGATCTATAAATTAATTAACTTTAAAGATTGAAACAAAAAATTTTTATGATATCTTACTGAGGTTGAGGCCACGTTCTTAAAGCCCTTCTTTCTCTTAGCCTGTCTGCCGGCCGCTGGGTTCGCCAGTCACGCCAGTCACGCCAGTCGCAGTCGTCACTCGCAGGAGTCGACCCACATTCGAGTCTTGGGAGGGGCGAATGACGGACGATTTTATGTAGAATGGAATAACTCTTATTTTAATGGCTATTCCACAGAGTTTTGAATAATAACAGCCTCATTCAAAAGCTATTTTTACACATTTCTCACGTCTTTAAAATTAATATTCAAAGATTTAAAAAAATGAAGAAAAAAAAACTTTTTTTGTTGTTTAAAGCAGGTTTTTTTAGGTTTAAACCAGATTTTTTAATACATTAGTTATTTTGGTTCTCAGAAAGTCCAAATGAAAGCCACACAACACCCCACTTATCCCAGATAAGTTATAACATCAAAGAACTGAAATTCAGCAAATCTGCACATCTGACCGGGTATTTCCCACAGAATGGGGATTTAAGTACACTCAGAGATTTCCCACAGAATAGGAATTAACTTTTTTTTTTTTTTTTGTTAATTTCAGATTATATTTAGCTGGGTATATTTTACAACTTATTCAGATAATTTAAATGATAGGATAATAATTAATAAATAATTTTTTCCTGTAAATCACAAGAAACATTAATGACCAAACTTTTGTTGTTATTAGTGGAAATAGATCTTTCATTAAACAAACAAAAAAAAAACTTGTATTTAAAAATACATTATTTAAAAACACATTTTTTTTTATGTACATATAAAAACGACTTGGTTTAAACCATAGTTCAAACCATGTTTTAAGCCATTGTGGTTTAGATCAGCCAACCCTGATTGGAAGTACATTATTTGTAGTTATCGCTACAGTTTTTCGGTTTCAGTTGGTGATGAAGAGGGAGGGGGTGGTGATGCAAAGCCTCCAAGGAAGCTGGTCCGACCAGCAAAGCATTGCGGCCACGCAAAAATGTGTGTTTGTTTCGCTCACAAGTACATAGTTGTACTTAACCTAGCACCACACAAATTCGCTACATTAATGGAACTCTTTGTACGACACTCCTGCTTTTTTAAGGGAATATATTTAACCTCATAAAGAGCAAAAAAATATTGATAAAATACATAAATGTTTTCTTTTGAACCAAAATACAAAGGAAAAGGATTTAGTCACTAAAGCTTTAGTATTTTAAAATTTCTTTATGGTACAGAAGATGAGTGAAAAGTGACACAGAATAGATAAAGTGGAAACAAAGAGTTCAACTTTTTTTTTGTCTTAGTGCTTGTGTCAACAGTATTACTAAAAGTTCTCTCATTCAATTGTTCATTTATTTATTTTTTATTTTATTTGTAATAACACATGAACTATTTAACAGTGATGTTTTAGTTCAATCATATGTAGGAATAAAAACATTGAGGTATTTAATGAGCATAATAATTTTAAAAATGTTTGCAAGTCACAGTCAAATAATAGATAAATAACATCAATCTATACGAATGAATTACAAAAACAGCTACACAGTTATATTCTTGAATCAGTAATTGAGAGAGAGCTAAATTTAATATCTAAATAAAATTTAATATTCTGATTTGTGGAGTTTTCTGTAGTTTCAATCCACCTTTTTGGATTCCGTTTTTTTCTCTCGCAAATACATGCTTCATATGCAGTATAGTTGTAGGCATTAATAAATTACTTTTGATCTTCTGTCTGCTGGGACTGTCTTTAAATTGCTTAAATGAGTCCACAATATATTTTTGACAAACTCTCGTACATTTCCGTGCAAACGTGAATATGCAGTAAGCCTGTACAGATTTTTTTATATGCTATCGTGCTTTTGTTTCTTAGTTTACACACATTTTGTGTTGCGTTTCCCAAACAAAAAGTTCATTTATGCTACATAACTAGCAACACATGACTCAAAACATAGGGAAAAAAAACCTTTTTAATCTAAATAAACCTATATATTAATCTGTATAATATTTCCTAACTGCAAACTCAACTGGTTTACACTAGAGTGACTAGAGTGGCATGAACACACAACTTTCTTCTCATTTGGTAAATCTTTGGTTGCAATCATCACGAGTTAGTTGAACTTTCAGACTCTTGTAATTACACTGTTATTTTCAAAGATGGTGGACTTTCTCTGCTCTTAAAGTTCGTATCTAGCGGTAACATTTTTGGTATTAAGACTCAGCCCGCTGGTAACTACGATACACAATACTGACCTCACAATGCAGGGATGTCAAATCACAACAGAAAGTGCTACGTAAATAAAGCGGGAAAAAATGTTAATAAAATTAACATGACTACTATTAAGAGGATTCTAAAATAACTAAAAATTTTAAAGCTACAAAAATTCTTTAAATTTACACCTCTCCATTAATACAAAAAGTTAATTATTCGTTTGCCTGAGAATTAATATAACAATTTTAATACTTGTGTTGTTGTAAAATTGTTTCACGTTACATTTTTTGTAACAACCACCATTCTGTGAAATATTAAAATTCAGTCGTTCTACCTAACTTAAGATTATTTACAGGTTCTTTGGACCATGACTAGCCATAGATTACGCTGTGTCCGTTAGGCCAGATTACGAGAAGCTGCTCACCACAGTTCGAACCAGCTAGCGCCAACATCGCAACTCTGAAATACAATTTTTATCACAATTAAATTTCACAGTTTCGAACAAAATAATCCAGCTGCCCACAAGACAGAACAAGAAATTAGCTTGAAAAACTTAATACTGATAACCACCTTAACGATAATTTCAAAAACTAACGTAAACATCTTGCCGGTCCAGGTGCACAAATTATTTTTTTTGTATCCTCGACCAAAGCTGCTGACATGATTTAATTTCCTCGTAAGGTAAACTTCGACTGTCAGACACGTTGTATCATGTTGTCCCGCCGATCACAATCACAGACGCCGGCTCCCGAGTTTCGGACATGTGTCGAGAAGTCATCTCCGCTGCCTCCCAGACGCACGGGAACCACACGTGGCAGGATGTGAGCCACGCAGCCTCCCTCGCCGCCCGCCACGCGCCGAGTCAGGTTCCCGTGTGTTTAAGTGTTTTCAGGTGCGATTCAGCCTCCTTCCGCAGCATCGCTTACAGGGTGTGCGTCGCGTTCCAGGTCATTTATTTCATATTCACGTTTCACGCGGTTAAACTTGCCTACTTTTTCGAGTAGCTGAACTTTCGCAAACTGATAAAAAATTTTACATTGCATACTTTTGGCATAATTAACTGGCAAAGTTTAATATTTAAACTTTTTGTGCAGTATGGATTAGGACAATTTAATTTGTTTCAGGAAAAAATTGTAATAATTAAGCTTGCCTGTTATAATCCTTAGAATTTTTATGATTTTAAAGGGTTAAATAAAATTAAATAAATATTTCTGAAATAAATTTGAAACACACCACGCAGTAGTTACCAGCATTGCCCTTAAAACCGAAAAATTTCCAGTTATTTATTCAATTTGGTTCTCCTTATCCATACCGCACAATAATTTTAAAAATTCGAACTTTGCCAGCTAACCATGCAAAAAGAACCAACTACATATTTAATTTGTTTCATTTTGTTGAAATTCGACCACTAAAAAAATGTGTACAAGTGTAACCCTGTTAAAAGTAAACATAAAATAATGACATGGACAGGGACATAATCCCCTTATATAAAAAAAAACTGTGCATTGCAAAAAAAAGGAACTTTGCTGCACAAAAAAAAAAGTCAGAAAAAAGGTATTTTAAGTTTCGAACATGGGGGGAAAAAAAACACAAAACCGAATCTCTAACTTTTTTCATGCTTTGGGTGAAAATAGCGGTGTTTGAAAGCGATGCTGCGAAGGGGTGATATAGCGGTATCACGCGTGGCGGTACACCCTCTGGCGGGACATGTCCGGACGCGGGAGGAGGCAACACCGTCAACCACCGGCACGGGACAGTGGCGTGCTGTGCCGCTTGTTGGTGCGGGTCCTGCTCGCGAGTGAACGAGGCGTCGCCGTCACGCCAAACGCCGTCCCGCGCACGGGCTTGCGAGCGTGCCAGAGGCGGCAGACACCCAGGGGTGACGGCAATGCGCGGCGCGCGACGGGAGCGAGCGAGCGCGGTACCTCCCTCGCACGGCCTACTTGCGGGCCTGGTCGCCGGGGCCGCGCTGGCGTCACTTGGACGGGCGCGGCTCGGGGGGCGGGACCGTAGTAGCGGCAGCCGCGCCGACGGGCGTGCAGGGTCGCGCCTTGTCCGGCGCGGCGGCCGGCCGGCCGCAGCACGCCTGGTGGTGGTTCTCCCAGTCCCTGTGCTGGCAGAAGGAGCCGCAGTAGCGCGCCACGTTGCAGCCGCTGCACGTCTCGTTGGCCTTGCGCCCGCAGTTCCAGCAGCCCTGCGCAGCGACACACGCGCGGCTAGCACCGTGCATCTCGTACGGCGGTCCGGCACGCTCGCCAGCACCGGCCGTCGTGACCGTCGCGCGCTGACACAGTTCCAACAGGAATGACAAAGGGAAAAATCCCTTTCGGCACAGCCTACACACACAGGCTGATTTCGAAGTATCCATTCACACTGAGAATGTTCTGGAAACTTCTATAAACTTCTGTAACATTTCAAATTTACAATATTTCAAAATGATTGATTAAAAAAATTTATTATGTTTCATGCAGCAAAAATAATTTGAATTTTTTTTTTTTTTTTAACTCAATGAATCCAGCATTGAATAGCTTAGAACAAAATTTCATTTTATGTCCACTAAGGTGAGTTATGATTTTTTTTTCTTTACAATTACTATTTTTCATTCCTTGCACTAATATGTGGTCATATAAAAATTTTTCCTCTGGACCAAGGTTTATGATAATATTTAGATGGCTTGAAATAAGTTAGAAAGAATGTGATAGTGTAAGTATTAAGGATGTTTTGGATTTTTTTTATATAAAACTACATAGTAACTATTTCATTCTTCTCTTCTGCTATACAAACTGCCAGGGGTGCATATCTGCAGGATTTGCAAGGAGGGCCCAGGGGGGTAGAGAGTTTTGCATGCGGGGTTAATCGACACAAGACATCTCTGGATACTGTACTTTTTTTGTTGTATACTGCCTATATTTTGGCCTGCAAGCATGCAATAAGCAGTAAGCTGTAAAATATTTAGAAATTTTTCCATAAAACATGGTCTCGACCTCAAACCCGTTTCACAGTCATTCTTATGCAAGTGCAAGGGGGCACCCTTCTTAATCCCATGGGGGGGGGGGGGGGGCTGTAACCACTGACCCCCCCCCCTCCCTGGGATATACGCCCATGCAAACTGTCATGCCCATGAGTATAACAGAAGGTATAAAATAAATTAGGTATCGTGTTGGGCAGGCTTTACAAAAAAATATATTTGAAACAAAAGTTTTATAAAGTTTAAAATAAATAAGAACAGATTGAATAGTATGTATGTCGAGGAGGTTATGAAATTTTTTATTTCAACCCTTCGTTTTTCAATCCCTTGCTGTAATGGTTCATCTTATCAAAAATTGTTTCAGACAATAAGTTTTTCAAATAATTATTATAAAAAGGTAGTTATGTTTTTTTTTTGTACTTTAACCCCTGTTTTTTTCCACTCTTTGCAGTTATGGTTTGTTTTATCAAAAGTTTTTTTGACAAAAAATTAGATAATTTTTATAAGTTTTACAAACAATTTGAACAAATTTGATGTTACTAAGAGAGTTATGAATGTCCTTTAAGGGGCCCACCTCGTCAGGGGTGCATGTGTGTTAGTGAGGCGGGATGATAAGCGCGACGCTCGCTGGTGCTTCCAGCGCGGTATAGCCTCTAAGAGCAAGGCTCTGAACTGACGCGCAGTCTTCTCGTCGTCACAGGATAACTGTGAAGTTTGAGCGGTGACCATAACATTATATGGCGGAGAAATGAAGATAAAAGTGTTATGCGAGCCCCTTAAGTGCTTTCAAGAATCTGTACTGATTGTTTTATGCCTAAAAATTACTCTGAAAACACGCGTTTTAGGCATTTTAACGCTTATAAAAATACAGTTAAAAAACTTAATACGATATTAAAAGTACTTTACGGCCCTCAGCGAACTCTTAAATGCTATTCGTAAATAGGGCCCACTCGGATATCTTGAGTAGTTATGAAATCGCGTTGTTTTTCCTGAAGCTCTGCACACCGTATGTGTGCCCAGGTAGGCGGGCCCCTTAAGCCCTTTTTTTTTCCACTTCTTGGTTGTTGTATAAAAAATTATTTCACACATTACCATTTTATACAATCAATTTTGCTTTGAATTCAATCCTTTTAATGGCAAATTGTATCATTGAAACACCATAACTGCGGCCATTTTGTTGTTCCCGGCTCAAATACTCTGATTTTTTTAAGGTTTTAGTTTCGTACATGTTATAAATTATCTTGAAAGCAATCTTTCAGCCACTTTTAATGGCATTAGTCCATTGTGGCAACCTATTGTGCCCCAAAACTATCTAAATAATTTTGTAAAGTGTTTTAAAGTTATATATCTTGTAAACTAGAACAATCACAACTAAGAAATTATTTTCTTTAGAAACAAAAAAAAAAAATAACAATTAATCGTCAAGAAGCAGCTTTTAAACTGTTTTTACATAATAAAGGTAAAATGTCTATAAATAAACTTATTAAAGAAAATTAATTATTAATTTCTAATCATAAATAACATGTTAACTATAATAAAGCTCAGGTAAATGAAAAGTGTGTTGAATGTCTTTTAATGAACACTTTCAATTTTTCATTGGATCCAATCTTTCAAGATTTTTCACAGAACTCAATGGATTTATTTCAATAAACACAGAGAAATGTACCTATTAAATTTTGCATTATATGGTTCAGCACATTCGGTAATCCAGCATTCCATGGTTCAACACATTCTGACGGGCAGCAGCCGAGCTATTATCGTTCAGATAATTTTTGGGTGATACCAGCATAGACTCTGACTACCAGGTCGCATAACTAAGCTGCCAGTATTCTACGTTTGCTCAAGCGTTTATTGACAATGTCTGTTTTCATTTCAGTGCAGTGATTCCTGCTTTCTGGTGGGTTAGTGTCACCATTTCACAGGTATATATTCGGGATGGCTTTTTATCTTTCAATGGAGTAACTTATTGCAACTTGTTTTGAATACATTGATTATACTGTATGTTAATTTTCCTCTGGAATTAGGGTTAAACATAAATTGGTGCTCAATAATCCAGCAAAACTGCTTAAATGGTGGCTACCAAAACTGTGATAAAATATTATGACTATTTCATGTTCGTAAAAAAATTTCCCCGGTCAGTGATATTATTTAATCACCAATAACTATCAAATTTCCAATTTTAAAATTGTAACTTGTTAACCTCAACATTAAAAGTATTCCCTGATTAACAACAGACTAACTACTTTTACCTGTTGCTTAATTCAGGACAGAGATTAAAAAAGGATAAGTTACAGATGGAGCATGAAGCATTAGCCATCAGACGTGAAGCTGTTTTTTCCCCCATTTTTTTTTCTGATTTTCACATACCAATATGGAGGACACATGTATGTACATTTATCAGCTTTTCTAGCCTGCTTTTATTAACAACTGTAGTTATTCTGTTCATAAGAAAATTATAGGAAAATATTACTGGTAAATATGTTTGTTTATATGTACACACACACACACACACACAAACAAACCTTTATAATACAAATGTAATGATATGAGTTGAGATTTTTCTCCAACCTAACCTCCAATAAAGGTACAGCTGATACATTTGTAAACAAACGGCCGCCATATTGGTACGTGTAGACAACGGGAAGCCTACAACTCGCGTAGTTTCGGTTCCCTGCAAGAATTTCCGGAGATTTCCGAAGTTTTGCGTTTTGGTATCAATGCCACTTCAGCCGCTAAATCAGAAGTTTCCAACGAAAACACAAGCATGTTGTGACCGACCTAACATAACCTGACCCATCGATTTTTTTTTCAATTTCAATTTTTGTGAGAGAAATCCGAAGTTGCACGAACGTGGCAGGGAACAACCGAAACTACGTGAGTTGTAGGCTTCCCGTAGACAACTGAAATCGCCCTTCCCGTTTTGGCTTCAACCCCCTCCCTCGCATGGAATCGAACCCTATGGTCCCTGGTCTCTGTCGCAGGGTTTAGCCGCGGTGTGGAGCGTGCGGGGACTCACGTTCTGCTGGGCCGGCGCGGGCGGGGCGGGGGCGGGCGCCGGGGCCGAAGCGGGCTCGCCCCCCTCCCCGGGCGGCTGCCCCGCGGCGGCCAGCGCCTCCTCCGCGGCCTGCTTGCGCGCCTCCAGCAGCAGCTTCTCCATGCGGGCGCGCTCGCTCGCCACCAGCTCGCACGCCTTCGTCTCTGCTGCCGCCACCGCGCGCTGCAGCTCCGCCACCGCCTGCCGCTTCACCTCGTTCACCGCCTCCTCTGCGCACGCACCGCCCCGCCTCTTTCCCCTCCGCGCCTCCGTCCTCCCCCGCTCGGCACGCGAGTGTTCCCCCTTGCCGAGTCTCCGAGCCGTCGGAGCAGAGCACCAGCGTTCACCCTGCGTCGCCCGGGCTCAACACATCGTCGTACAAGGAACATCACTACCAAGTTTCGTCTGTGTATGATAAATATGTGAGTGAGGGAATTGTGGAGTTCAGAGGTTTGAGGTTGGTATGAAGGTGGGAAATGATGAAGGGAAGGTTGTCAGTAATGGGCAGTGGAGACAGTGGAAATGGAGTGAGAGGATTAAGTAATATGTATAAGATATAGAGAATAAAGACAATAAGTACAATGTGTTGAGTTATTATTATTAATATAAACAAAAACAAGAGGAACGGAACAGTCTGTAGGACATACACTTGAAAAAATGGGAAATTTGGATTTTAAAGAACCTATTGATTGCACAATCTCGGTGCATCAAGGCTACACATCAGCAAAAACCGGGACGCCAATCTTTAACTTCATTTTGTGGGAAGGCAGGTAACCCCTGGGCAAGACGTGACGGACGCACCAAACGATAGTGCGTTACGTACCAATTAAACACAACGCCATCTATTGACGAAGTTCTAAACTGAACTGTTATTAGCGCCTTTAGTACGCTAGCAGCCGTGAGCTTCGCTAAGCGGATGAGTTTCGCCAAGGAGACTGATAGGAAGTTGCCAGACCTTACTGTATGGCCATGCTGCAGACATAGAGAAATGGTACTATGTCACTGTTTGTGTGTCTATGACCTACCTCCTATGATTTTTTTTATTATAAAACTGAATTTACCCATCTTTCAGTCCGTTAGAGGTGGAATTAAAAATTTATAGGTAGTTATATCACTCTCCGCCTATAAACTATTCATATACAAAAAAATCAATAGGATCCGTTGCTTCGTTTCTGCGTGAAAGAAGGACAAACAGTCAAACAGACTTTTGTATTTATAATGTTTGTAGGAATTTCTGCACATTAGAAGTTATGTTTACTAGGCGTTATAGAAAACTAACTTTAAATTTATATTTAAATAATTAATAAAATTAAAATAATAAAAGGATTGAAATGATATATGTATTACAGTTGGTAAAGTATAAATTCATTCAAATAAAAAATGCAATACATACGGGAACATAACCTCACTTATATAAATACATTTTAAAAAGTTTATAACCCAATATATATCACTAATATTCACAATAAATAATTTTTTTTAATTATAGGGACCAGTACTTAATATCAATCACAAAAGCATAAGATTTAAAAGCACAGATATAATTTTTTATTTGTATGTAACTTAATTTTCATCCTGCCAATTTTTTTTTCATGTTACACACACATCCTAAAAATTAATTCTCACAATTTTTTTTCATATAACAAATAAAATGTGCGCAGTAATGCAGTCAGTGGCGAATCCAAGGGGGGCCACCAGGGGCAAGTGCCCCCCCCCCCCCCCTTCCTTCCCCCGAAAAACCAGTTGTCTGTTACATTAATATTGCCGACAAAAATTATTGTTTCTGAAACCAATAAAATATTTTAATATAATTAATGAATTTCTTGTAGAATCATAAAATCTGGTGGTTGGATGTTATGTGTGGTGTGAATAGATTAAATACAAATTTAGTAATTTTAAGTAATTTTTTCTCTGGTTACTCTGAAATCCTAGAGTGCCCCCTCCGAGGTGAACCTCTGGATCTGCCACTGAATGTGTTGGTAACGTACTACTAAACTTCCATAGTGAAAATACTCATGTGGCAAACACACTCACTACCCTGTCGTATGCTGGATGGCCTGTGGGGGGGGGGGGGGGGGGGGGGAGAGAGAGAGAGGGGCAGCTAACACCCTTCCTTTCTGAAGAGTAGTGAGAAAACTTGTACCGATTACTCACAAACAGTATCTCAATTTTTTTTTTTTTTTAATTATAGTCTCCTCATTAAAGTGATTTAACTTCGAAAAAATTCCCCGCCCCCCTTCCCCTACTTATTACTTCCATTTCGAGCGGGATGTATCTTTACTTCTATATACCATCTTCGAATCATGTATATGTTTATAAATATGTACCTTAGAAGTAAAGAACACTTGTAGGTATTTAACATTTTTTTAAGATATCAAGTTGGCCCCATGTCATGTGCATGATGTACATTTTCCGCTACATGTATTGGTATAGAGTAATCATACCATCATGTTCGAAGTGAATGTTTTTGTGTGCAAAGACCTACAACTCTTATTTTCCAATATTTTTTTTTCTTAAGTGAAAACATTTTACTATTATCTTGAAAACATTAGTTGTGTCTAGAAGATAAGTTTAAGAATATTGTGTAAAGCAAGTCATGCTACTAGCAGAGACTCTTGGAAATGAATAAAGTTGAAACAAATGGAAAACTTTCTCTCCTGAGAAGTTGCAATCTCGTGACATGGTGCCCCACACCTGCAGGGTACAAGAAGTAAGGAATCAGACCCGTGACTTGGTATCCTACACCTGCAGGGTACTAGGTAAGAAACCAGCAGTAAAGTGGTGACTGACCGGCGCGCCTCTTGACCTCGGCGACGCGGTCCTCCGTGGCGCGGATGGTCTGCGCCATGATCTCGCCCGCCGTGCGCTTGATGTCGCGCGCCTCGCTGGAGTCGGCCGCCACGCCGGCGCGCGCGCGCAGCCAGTCGCCCGAGCCGTTCTCGGCAGCGCCACGGTGCTGCAGGATGGCCAGCGCCCTCTTGGTCTTCTCCACCATGCTCAGGATGCAGTTGAGCATCTGCGAGCAGCGCCCTAGCTCTCACTCCGCTCCCGCTCTACTCTCACTCCACTCTCACTCCGCTCTTGCTCCGCTCTCACTCCACTCTCACTCCTCTCTCTCTCCACTCTCACTTCACTCTCGCTCCACTCTCACCCCGCTCCCACTCCGCTCTCATTCCACTCTCGCTCCACTCTCATTCCACTCTCGCTCCACTCTCACCCCGCTCCCGCTCTGCTCTCATTCCACTCTCGCTCCACTCTCATTCCACTCTCGCTCCACTCTCACCCCGCTCCCGCTCTGCTCTCATTCCACTCTCACTCCACTCTCACCCCGCTCTCAATCCGCTCTCACTCCACTCCCACTCCACACGCACGTCCGCACAACCCGGCCCCAACAGTTGTGGAAGGGAAAAAAAATGGGTGTGCGTACTTACGTACGCGCGTGAGAAGTTATACTTCTTTGGCATCATTTTAAAAAAATAGTTTTTTAATTGCATGCAAATAATTAATTACAATAAAATTTTAAAAGGGCTGGAAAAAAGATAGCCAGCACAGTCGATAAAGTTCAGTTTTTAATTTTAAAAATTAAATAATTAAAATTTAGAGAATAATAAAAATATATGACATAATTTGTACTAAATATTAAAAAATACTTAATTTTAAATATTTATTATATTCTTAATTTAATATTCACTTTTCATTTTTATCAAAAAGTTTTCATTAAATTGTTCATTTATTTTTATAAATATTTATTATATATTCAATTTAATAATAAATATTAAAAATTAATATATTAATTTGATGTTCGATTTTAATTTTAATCACAAAGGTTTTATTAAATGTTTTATTAATTTTTAATATTAAATAACCAATAATAAATATTTAACATTAATAATTTAATAATATTTAATTAATTATATTAAATAATAAAATTTTAATTTATATCAATAAATAATACATACGGATAGTTAACCTCAATTATATTGAAGCACTTGAAAAAGTATAAAGGCACAATTTTTTTTACTAATATTTACGAATAGTAAATAATATTAATCAAAATATTCAATTTAAATCACTACTGAATATAATTTATTAGCACATATATAATTCACATTTGTATGAAACTAAAACACGTGTTGTGAATGTAGAAACTAGAAACATGTGGATAAATATTATAAATATGAAAACAGTGATCATAGGCGACGAGCGTGCCAACATGCGCGACCAATAGAGGTTCTATTTATATTTTGTTGATAGATTTTTTTCGAGACTTAATGAGCCGTTTAGCAGGCAGCTTCAACCTGTTGATTTTGTGTTACAGTGATGCGCGCGGATCTTAAAATTTCACTCTCATCATTTTTTCATAACGCGCCTAAAGAAGTATAACTTAAAAAATGTTATTATTTGGGGGGGGGGGGGGGACGGGGGGTGTTTGTTTATGGAAACAGATGACTGGAGACACAATTTTACTAACTCACTTTTTTGTCCATCTGTACGTTACAAATTTTGCAATTGATTGCATACTAATTTCCCGATGAGCTAGAGACTTGAAACTTCAAACATAGCTCAGAACTGGATGACAATGCACACACAACACTAGAAAGCAGAAAATAACTATTTAAATAAAAACAAATTTATATACCACATTTTTATAATGAGATAAAAAGTATAAAATGATTTTCCCTAGTCCCATACAGATTTATAATCCCATATATATTCCTAACCCCATATAGATAATTCTCAAAATTTGTGATTGTTAATTTTTAAAACCTATTATTTAATATCTGTTGCATGTGACCCAAATTTTTCAATTTAAAACTTGTAAGAATATTTACAGGCATTAAAAGTCCACAATCACTATCATGACGATCTGTATGGTGTTAGGAATCTGTATGGGGCAGGAGAAATTATTTTATACATATTAGTCTGTTTAAAAATGAGGTATATATTGTTTTTGTATTTAAATAATTATTTAGTTATGGGGTTATTGGAAGAGAAAAAAAAGAGGAAGGGGGGGGGGAGAGCAAGATTCCTTTTCGTTCCTCTCATAGGACTGCCACTGTTTGGGCTCAGGCTAACACGTGTACTATTTTATTTTCAGTGGCTTTTTCATTGGATCGCGGGTAGTTTGACAATGCCCTGGAGAACAAAAAACCAAATGAGAATGTATGCCCCACAAAGTAGCCAGTGAATAAATGACACTGAACTGATTATGTGCAAGTGTGTGCAGTCTAGCGTGATTCCAGGAAGTAATGATGACCCTACTGGTTCCTCACGCACAACAGTAATGTATAGCATGCTCGTGTTTGAAACAGTTTCACAGGTTATAAATAAACGATTGAAGAATGCAGGCAGGTCACAGGGGCTCGTGCCAGTGTTGAATTTGCCATGCAGCGAAGGGATTTTGAATTGCAGATTTCAAGAGGGACTCACAAAAATGTTCAAACAGAGGTAAACAAATGCAGTGGCAGAAAGGGCAACGGGCCCCACATTTATAAATGCACGGGGGATGAAACACTACATTGCACCCTGCGTTCGTTTCCTCCATGCCTCGTTTCCTGAACAGGCCAATTAAACAAAAAGGAAATAACTTTAGTTGACATTATTTTATCGAGATCAATTAATTTTTTCAGTTTAGTTTTTTTTTTAACTTTTAAATTAAATTTTTTTTGGAAAGTTTTACTTAAGTGTGAGTAAAAAATATTTCCTAAGCTGTTTTATATGTTTTGCTGTGATGTGTTTCCGTGGCAGGTGTATTACTACATTAGTAACGATATATTAATGTTAGAATGTTTTTCTTCAGGGTAAAACGTATCTGAACCAGTTGTATTAAAATTTGGCCTTGAAATTTTACTCCAATCACGTACAAAGAAGTTTCACATAGAAATGTTTTTTAAAAAGTATAATTTTTTTTTTTAATTTCTGAAAGGATGGCTCCCGAACTGATATTTTTCTCTGGGGGCTGGTTTATAACCCCCACTCCCTCAATAAGGCCCCTTTCCAAATATAAGGGCCACGCATCAAAAGTAAATCGCCCTGATCCCTCCCCCCACTGCACAAATATAAAAGCTGTCACTAGTAATTTCAATTTCTCATCATTGCAATTATTTGGACAATTCCCCTATTAATATATGTTGATAGTGTTGAATTTCCTAAAAAAATTTTTTTTTACTAAATATTACATTGTAGCTCTGTAAAGTCTCACAAGTGTCCATAATTGTGATCACTTTTTTGGCCTTTTAAAGCTTGATAATAACTTTTAGCAAATTATCAGGTGAGAAAATTTGTGATCCAACCACAAATACGAGAACGCTCTGACTGACAGACAACGACACAGCTTAAACGCTGGGTCTAGAAGCATGAAATTTTGCATAGGAGTTCCTGGGTGAGCACCAAGAAATTATTTTTTTTTTGAAACTCATCCCCTAAGGAGTTAAATAGGAGTTGAAAATTCGTCACAAAGAATTTGGTGGTTAGGCTTCTGTTTATGAATAAAAGTCTGTTGTGTCCATATTTTTTTTTTTGGTAATTCATCAAAAATGAGCATCAAATACTTTCCCATTGACCTAGTCCCTCAATAAAAAAAATGGGGTGTGGCTGTGTCATGGACACGGCCGTGTGTTGTACGTAACAGGTAAAATTTTCTATACAAAACATAAAATACGCTATTTTTTATTTTATTTTAGCACCATATATATTCCCTGTAAATATTTTACACTTATGTTTAATGCATACAATAATCGATAGATTTTGACGAGAGCTGACGATTCAAATTCAAACGAACGTCGTAGCTTCTCCGAATCAAAAGTTATACTAAATGTGAAATCTCGAAACGCAACAAAAATTACCTCAAAATGGCAGCGCTTCCCCCTCCACCGCGCGCGATGCGTCACAGTCCTCACTTAGCGTAACGAATTTAGGTGGTGTAATTAAAATTTTGGATGGAGATGCTAAGATATGTAGCTGCAACCAGGGGCGCAACAACAAAAGGGGGGGGGGCAAGGGTATTTTGCCCCCCTTCTGAAACCTTTAAGTGGGGGCAAACGGGGGCAAAGAAAGTGCTGTGAAATCAATTTTTAGATGATAAAACTGCTCTAATATCACCATTTCCCGCCTTTAAATACAAATTTTCCCGGGGGAGGACCCCCGGACCCCCCGCTTCAATAGGGGGGATCGATGATTCTTTATAAAAAGGTATATTGCCCCCCCTTTGGAAATTTAGTTGTTGCGCCCCTGGCTGCAACACCAAACTGTATCCTCTCCGATAATTGTTATGGTTTGTTTTTTCGAATTGCCTCCCACCACGAATGACGGAGAGTGACGTGAGAGCTCACCACGTGGATGTTCTTCCACTCGTCGTCGGCGTGGCGGCGGTCGGCCAGCAGGTCCGGCTCGCGGTGGGCGGCGGCGGCGGCGGCGGCGGCGAAGGCCGGGTAGCCGTACTGGTGCGGCGGGTAGTCGGCGGCGGGGTGCAGGTGCGGGGGCGGCGGCACGGGCGAGAAGAGCAGGCCGCCGCCGCCGCCGTGCGGCAGCAGCAGGTGCGGCCTCTTGGCCGGGAGCGGGTAGTCGCCCGCGCACGAGCTGTCAGCCGAGCCGTTCTCGTAGTAGCTGCAACCCCATTGGCCATTGCGTGCAGCACCGCACGGTGGCGTGCTTTACACGGGAAGCCTTCTTTCCACAGACGAGAGAGCCAAACACCCGATCGTGCATCTTCGGGTTTCTTTTTTTTGTTCATTGTAAATAACTATGGCGGTGTTGATAAAAGCAGTGGCATAGCCAGGGGGGGAGGGTTAGGGGTTCAACCCCTCCCCCCCCCCCTCTTTAGCACCAAATCTTTAATTAATTTCTTATTCATCACTCAAACAAATTTCATATTAAAATTAATAAAAATTTTACCATTACAATATTTAAATTTAAGAACCGCAAACTGCTAAAATAGCACTATTGTATACCTTAAAATCCAAATTTTCCTGGGGAGGACCCCCGGACCACCCGCTTTAATACGGAAGGGGTGGGGCATGCTTCTTAACACCCCCCATACACAAATCCTGGCTACGCCACTGATTGTGGACGGTTGATTTGGTTAGGATAGCTACATTAAAGATACGGGAAAAAAAAAAGCATGAACTTCGGGGAACTTCGGGTTTCGACTCTCTCGTCTGTGAAAAGAAGGCTTCCCGATTTACACACACTGGCCGACGAGTTGCCACAGTTATCACGTGGGCACGTTACCAAGTGCAAACACCCTCCTTGTCGCTTGTCGCGTGGGCAACAATCGATCAATCGAAGAACGCTGTCACTCAAACAATGCAATAGCCCCGCTGGTGCGACCACGAGGCATAACGGCGTCTTCATAGTATTAGGATTTTAAAAAACTTTTATCTTAAATGATAAAATAAATAATATAAGAGAGACTCCATCACTGTCTAAAGAAATTACAAGATCATTAAAAAAATTTTTTCAATAAAGAAACTATAAGGATTTTAAAATAAACACTTAAAATTTGAATCAGCGAAATAATGACTATAAAAAGTGCCCGGCGAGCAGTTTGTGACATAAATCAGGGCCTAAAGAGTGGATGACCAATCAGTGATTTAGACACTGAAATAAACTGTTGAAATACGCAAAGATGCAAGAGGAGCCATCAGAACAAATTTGCAGTCAAATTACTTAATGCGAATTTAGAGATTTTGTGTATGTAACTATTTAAACTATTAGAGTCATTTTTTTTTTCATTGTGGTTAATAATGAATGCGTTGCGTTGTTTTTTTATTAGCATGCTGTATAATTTATAAAAACCGACAGGAATCCATCGATTCAATATGTAAATTAATGAGTTATGTTTTCGGTGAATTTTGGACATTTTCCCGAATTTATAAGTCAATAAATACAAATATCCAAGATGACGGTCGTAATGGCTTATAGGATGATGGTAGTAGATGATTTTAAGCCTCTTTTAGGATTTTTAACATGATTTATTGAAGTTATTATCTTTTACATAAAATTATTTTTTGTATTTACCAGGGATCGAACCAAGAACAGGTTCGATCGAATCAATAAGTACATTAATTGCAAATTTATTTAATGAATTTTGGAATTTTGGAATTTTGGAATAACGTCGTTATTTAACTTTTTTGCATTTTGTGTTGTTGCATTTGTTGCGAGTTTAGCGAGTTTATACACCCGGCGTGATTGTCCGTACTTGTAACGTGGCGAGATTACCCCCTGAACAATGCGGTGCTCCAGACCAGTTGTGCCTTGTGATGGCTGTTCGGCTTCTGCACGGCCGGGTGTTCTGTGCGCTGTTGACTCGCCGGGCGACATCAATTACCGCGCGGCAGTTGTTGCCGGCCGGAGCAGGTGACGAGTGCCGAAGCAAACAGCGCGCGGGCCGTGTTTGTGTTGGCAGTTGGCACGCCTGCCCGGCCGCCCGCGCTGGTTCCCGCGCCGACCGCCGCGAGCGCTCATCTCGCCGCCCCTCCACTCCCTCTCTCCCTCTCTCCTTCTCCCGGCGACCGTTACGCTGTTCGAAACTGCTTCGCCTGTTCTGTGCTTGCGACCGTGTCCGAAAGACTGCAAACTCAGCGTGGTTTTTGTGTGCTCGCTTCTGCTAACGAAGTAACGTGATCGAAAGTGCGCGACGATAGAATGTATTAAAAAAAAATCGATTGTCAACGTTTTTTTTTTTTTTAATATTCGAACGGAGACACTTTACTATCATTCTGGCATAATAAAATAATAATAATCACCTCAAGACTTGTTTATCGCCAGGATGCTCGATACAATTTCAAAAAACTGAAAGGATATTTTTTTTCTTCATGAAGCATATTTATTTTTACATTATGTACCCGATGACAGTGTCGTCAGCAGTGTTGCCAATTTACAGGAATTTTTAACTACTGCGGTGAAAAACTGCGAGTGTTCTCTGGTTTCGGGTAAAATGAGGGTTTTTATTTTGTACCACAATAAAAATAACACTTTTGAAATTAGAAATAAAGGTCAAAGTTCTTGCTATAACCATTGGAAGAATGTGTTCCAGATCTAACCTTGTTCACTACTACTAGGTTTTCAGAAGTGCGGATAAAATCGGGCATTTTGGCTTCTTATTAGTAACAATGAACAACTGCGCTGGCAACACTAGTCATTAGGCTCTAGTCCTTTATCTAAGACACTAGCCACTATTAAACTAGGTTCACAATTTAAAAAAAAACATAAGCGAGTGCCTAGCAGGCATTACGATATTGGTTCACTGTTGAGTTCTTGAGCGTTAATATTAGTCAATGAAATTTCACTATGTTGGTAGTGTTGGTAAATAAGTATTTTTAAGTATGATTCTCCCGTGACAGATGACCAGCATCCTGTAACTATAGTTTTAAACTCATGATTTATAAGTAATGCAAACGTTTTAATAAATAATAATTAAGCAACCTAAAAAAAATACTTTTTATGTAACATTATTAAAGTCGCTTATCTAGATAGTTACAAAAATTTATTTTTTTAAGTACGCTTAACCTTAGCATTGTAATTTCTCTTCAATTTCTGGTCACCACGTGACAAATATAAACGGTTCCCAACTGCCGTCAAGATGCCACTGCACTCTCATTGTTGAGGCGCAGAACTCCATCACGACTCCCAAGCGCACTTTCTTTCTTCCGTGCATTCAACCGAACTGTGCGTTGCTGTGAACAGGAGGTTAAAAAACACGACGGTAAAATTTTGTGCACACGGCATACTGTTAATGTTTTTATTTTTCAACTCTATAAATGCGTCATGTTAATTCTAATGGTGTGCTACACAAATTGAGCTCTTTGAATTTTGGAAAACCTATACGTGAAATCAACAAAGCCAGTCACAGACCAGTTAGAAAAAAAAAGTATTTCGCTATGTCTTGAAATGTTTCGTGAATATCAAAGACAGAGATCATACAATTAATTATACGGTTGAGAGAAGAAGAAGAAGGCTTGGTGGTGTAGCGTAAAGTAATACGTTTGCATCACCTCACTACACTGGGAAACGAAGGGAGTCCTATAGGCTACAGGCTATAGGTTACAGGCTAACATGTGAACTCCTTGAACCAAACTATTAACTACCAATAAGTCTGTCAAATACTTCATGACCTCTGGTAAGATATGTTTATAACGGAATATTTAAAAAAAATAAAAGGTGAAACAATATTTTAATTTTACTGATTATCACTTTTTTCTTCTTATTTTATTCTTCCCCACGAAGGGACACACGGGTCATCATAACATCAACAAGTTAGTTAAAGCATTTCACATTAAGCATTTTGTTAACTTTCCCAAACACTCCACTGCGGTGTTCCCGAGCCGTTAAGGCCCCGCGAGGCGAGTAATTAAGGCCCCGGTAACCCGGGCACACAGACATTGTACGGAGCTTCAGAAGAGACAACGCGATATGAAAACGGCTCAATAAATCAGAGTGGTGTCTGTTTAGGAAAAGCATTTAAGGGCGTATTTCGGATTTAAACTGTATTTTTAGAAGAGGGTAAAATGGCTAAAAGGCGTGTTATCAGAAATATAAAAAAAACTAGACATGAAACACCCGGTACAGATTCTTGAAAGCACTTAAGGGACTTGCATCACACCTTTATCTTCATTTCTCCGCCATGTAGTGTTACGGTGACCGCTCAGATCTCGCAGTTGTGCTTTTAGCGCGGTGTCGCCTCTGGACTGGCGCGCAGTCTTCTCGTCGTGCGTACCACAACTACTACGAGATACGAGCGGTGTGCGGCGGAGAAATGAAGATGAAGGCGCATTGCAAGTCCCTCGAGTGGTTTCAAGAATCTCCACTGGGTGTTTTTCATACTTACTCACATTTTGTAAACGAAATACGAAAACAGAGCTATACTCATCCGCCCTCGGCGAATAATCGAATGGTTTTCATAAGCAGACCCCACTGTTGATACCTTGAGCAGTTTTTTTTTTTTTAAATCACGTGGTGGTGTTCCGAAGCTCTGCACACACACTCCGTGTGGAAGGGGGGGGGGAGGGGGGAGTGGGGGCTTAGCGGTCTTTAAAAAAAAAATGGAAATGAAAAGAAGAGGACGCGCCCGCGACGCCTGATTTATTCGGGACTTGTTACGAGCGTGAATTACAGCGTCGCTCCTGCATGCGGGCGTAACAGCCCCCCCCCCCCCCTCCCTCCTTGTCCTGGCCACTCCTAGCGGCTCTCGCTCGCGCTCAAAACGTTCCGCCGAGGAATAAAAGAGACCGTTGAACAGGCGGTGGAGGAGGGCGAGGAGGGCGAGGAGGGGGGGGTGGAGGGGGGTGGAGCTCTCTCGGGCGCGTGAGAGATTCCGGGCTGCCTCGCCACCTTGAATCAACAAGAGAGGGCTGTGGCGGTGACGTCACCGCCAGCGAGCGAGATCGTTTCCATAGCAGCGTGGATTGGTCCCCCCCCCCCTCCCACCATCACCAGGGCGGAGCGAGGGAATTCCTCCCTGATCCCGCGAGCCGCTGTACAAAATGCAACGTGTTTATCTATCGGCTGCCGCGCAGTGGAACAGCGACGCAACTCCATCACGTGTCTCCCGGGAAGGAAAATAAAAAAAAAGAGAGTTAGTTGCCTGTAAAGTCGGTTTACGGACGGATAATTTTTACGTGATAACGTCATAAGAAAACATTGATGAAAAAATTGCATACTTTTTTTTTTTTAATTTTCAAATATTATTTACAGTTTTTTTTTGCAAAATTTTATTTAGATGATTTGTTTGAATATAATCAAGAACAATAATTAGTTAGACAGCCCGCCTTAACCTATTTGATATTATAGAAGATTTTTCTCGCACGGTGGTTGGCCGGTTCTTGCACACGCTCGGCTCAGGCGAAATTTGACAATTTTTCGTGCGTGCAGCCGGCGTTCGTCGATTTATAAATAGAGACCGGAAAAATTCGAGAATTCATTTCGCGATAGGTTAAAATACAAATAGTTATACCTCAGTGCTGCCTCTGCTATTGGCTCACAACTCACCTAGATGACTCTGGGCCAATGAGAAACACCCCAACCAACAACGCTTTATCGAATCACAGGCTGCTACGTTGGGGCGTCTCACAAGACAGCGGCCAATGGGTGGGTGACATTTGACCGAGAGTACGTAGAACTATGGAGTTCATCCTGCAGGTCATTGAACCCGCTAATTTTTCCGGTCCGGTCCCTAGTTATAAGACACGACCTGAAGTACTAGAAACATATAAAAACTGAGGCAGCAATGCAGCGCCACCCAATCAACTCGGTACACCTCCTGATGATACTTGCTAGCTAGGGACAACATTATATGGTGAACTGCGATGGAACCAACATAACACCGATAATCCTGTCTGTATACACTGCATAACCCCCGAAACGCCAAGTGAATACACCACACTATATTTTTTTTTTTTAAATAAATGGAACATAAATATTAATGTTAAATTACAGATATCTTTCGTAAAAGTATAGAATTTTTTTTCTTGTTAAATATAACACCAAAATGCTAGTAATATAATGCAACTAAGCAGTTAACCAAAACCTAACTTAAATCAAAATAAAACTTATCTTAAAATGTTTGATATCCAAGGAATATTATTTCTATATGAAGTTGGTATAAAAGTGTACAGATCATAAAAATTTAATTTATTTTGATTCTGCATCTACAATTGAATCACTTGTGAACTACAAATTCTCGATTATTTATTTTTATTGTTCTGTATTTTCTGTTCAGACAAACTTATCACAAAAATGTTTCATCGTAAAAATGCATGGGGGCATAAGTATACCAAAACAAATTGTAAAATAAAAACAGTAACACCGAAATCTCCAATTTTAAATACGAAATAGACTAAATATAAAACAATGAAATCTTATCTATAATATAACATAAAATACAACCCAATGCCAAATAATAACGCAATTTTGTATATCTGGACCTATTAATGCGCATTATTGGGGCCATGTATGTTTCCCGACTAGCTGAGAGTTAAACCACTGTAGCATTGTCTGTGTTTCGTGGTTGGCTGTGTTTATTTTCTGTACACACCTGATATCAAGGCACCAATCATAGCCATCCAGTTCGGAAGCACACTCGTCCTAAATGGCCCGGCTCAAACAGGGCAATGGCTTATCTTGTAGACGGCCGCCAATCACAAGGGTACAATCGCTTGCTTGCCTTATTGCAGTCTAATGAACGGTCAGAGGTTTTTTTTTCTGATGAGTAGGTAACTGCTACCCTGATGATAGCGATTGCAAGATCGACCGAAACGTCAATGATATCTTCGTCTTCACTTGATGTAATCTTTTGGACATACGCCATTGCTAAGCACATGTAGGCCTATGTCTGTAGAAGAAAACTACAAAAAACACAAATGACAAAAACACCAATTAAGCAAAAAATTGCTTTTGTCAACAGGATATAAACACCTGTTATGGAATATTATGTGGTGTTTATATCCTGTTGACAACAGCACTTTTTTGCTTAATTTGTGTTTTTGTCTTTTGTTTTTTTGTACTTTTCTTCTACAGACATACATGTGCTTAACAACGGCGTATGTCCAAAAGCTTACATCAAGTCATGCACTCCCATTGCACAAATCTTTCAAAGATAATTTTTTTTTTCTTATAAAAATCTGGAATTTGTACAAATAAAAAAAATCAACATTTACGGCGAAGCCGAGCCTGTGAGCTCACCATGTACCTCCACTTCCGATAACAAGTCATGAGTCACGTGCTACGTATCACGCTCACGGCAGTACTGCGTGCAAAGTGTCCGCATTCCATTTACTACTGGAAATTATACGCTGTGAAGATGGGTGAACTGCGATGGAACCAAAATAAACCGAAAATCATGTCTGAACACTGCATAACCCAGAAACGCCGAGTTAATACACCACACTGTATTTTTTTTTTTTAATAAATGGAACAGAAATATTCATGTTAAATTACAGATATCTTTTATAAACGTAATAGCGAGAAAGTTTTTTTTTTTTTTTTAAATAGCAACCATCGCAATACGTGACGCTGATAAACAGTACCGAGTGAATGCGAGGCTACGGGAATGAGCTAGCCAGCTCGGCGCGGCGACTTGCGCCGCTGTTGCGCGCGCGGCTGGTTGTCTATCTTCGTATCAACGTCGCTGTGTTCGTGGCGAGAGGGGTGATGAGAAGGGGGGAGGGGGAGGGGGGTGGGAACCGAGGCTGCCCGCGCAGGCAGCGGGGGAAATGCATGGAAAGGAAGATAAACACGTAGGGAGGGACACTGGGAAGCGGCACAGCTGTTTTATAAATACAGTCCCCGCCGCATTAAAACAATATCCCCAGCGCGGGGGCCTGCGGGCGCCATGTTTTCGGAGCGGAGAGTAGAGCCTGGACATTAGCGTGGCGTCGTACACGAGGCTTTGACCGCGCGCTCTGCGGAGTCCACCACCGACCAGACAAATGTTTGCTCCCGACACAGAGCAGCTTGTTCGCCCGACGGAACTGTGAAAAAAAAATAACCACGTGACATCGAGGGCCCCACTGTTTACGTTATGGCACATCTGGCGTGTACTTCGTTCAACAACAAAAATTTTGGCGGTTCTTAAAATAAAATAAAAAATAGCCAGTCATGGGGACTGTCAACAGAAGTGAATACTTAAAACTTTGTTTTTAAATGTGTAATATGACATCATTTCTACGTCAAATGTACTTATGAAAATGATTTTGGTATTATATCAGTACGATGTCAGCATATAATTTATCCTTACATCTTTTTTAGTCACAACAGATGTCAGTGGTATGTAAAAATTACGTAAAATTTCATTACCTAGCTATGACTTACCAGTGATGTCAGACCTAGGTCATGTATTCACGTGATCGAATTAACTTCACTTACTGCTACTACAGCATGTCGGTGATGCGAACTCACAATGTTTTACCCATCCAAAAAAAGAGTCCAACACGCACATGATAAAGTCGAGTGTAAACAATGTATTAGTGTATATATGCGTATACATGTACACAGGCTGCGCGTCGCCAGTCTGGCGCAACACGTCACTAGCATGTCGGTGACGCGAACACGTAAGTTTTGCCCCTACCAAAATTCGCTCAACGCAGATAAAGAAGTTTTCACTTCAAAAATATTCCACGCGTAAAACACGTTCAGAAATTTCTACAGCTTGCGCACGTGTATCTGGATATTGTAGACGGAAAGATTAGCAAACAAGTATACTTCCGCACGGTTTCTGCGATCGGTCGACAGTTTATCTGGAGGGACTGCGGCACAGTTATAAATCCTGAAACGAGGAAGTGCCGTTATAACGAACAATCGAGCTGAGACGTCTCAAAAATCGTCGGAATGCAGAGAGGCCTGTTGTGTCCATTCCTGGAGGTCAACGAACCCGCTAAAATACCCGGTCTCTGATCACTGGTTTATTAAAGTTTTTTTTTTGACGTGATAACGTCTTATAAATCGATGAACGCCGGCTGCACGCACGAAAAAATCTTCACGTTCCGCCTGAGCCGAGCGTGCAAGAACAAGGCAAACCACCGTGCGAGAAAATCTTCTATAATATCAAACAGGTTAAGGCGGGGCTTTTTAACTAATTGTTCGTGATTGTATTTAAAAAAAAATTATTTAAATTAAATTTGCAAAAAACTGTAAATAATCTTTGAAAATTAACAAAAAAGTATGCAATTTTTCATCAATGTTTTCTTATGATGTTATCACGTAAAATTTATCGTCCGTAAACCGACTTTACAGACAAACTCCCCCCCTTTTTTTTAACTTGTAAGTTAGATGATTAGAGACCGGAAAAATTCGCGGATTCATTTCGCGGTAGGCTAGGCTCCAAACTCGTTAAAAATCCAGTGAAAAACCTTCAACAAAAGAAGTATCAGATTACAAGCATCCCAGGTATAACACGTGTCACGAGTCATTATCCAATGAGCAGGTGCAATTTGTCCTAGTACATAGAGGATCTTGGAGTATATATCCTAGAGGTCACATTGAAATCGAGAATTTTTTCCAGTCTCTATAGATATGATTTTAGATGTTTGTAAAGTTTGTATACTGAGCTGAGATTTGTGATCGGTAATGTTTTTCATTTATACTCGCACGCGCCGGGACTATCCTCTGGGAATGACCGGGCAGCACTGTGGCAGCACTGTGGCAGCACTGTGGCAGGGACTGTGGCAGCACTGTGGCAGCACTGTGGCAGCACTGGTGCCGGGCCAGGAGCACCACGAGCACCAGGAGCACCAGCCACGCAGGCGGCCGGCGAGCACTCCCACAAATTAAACAATTACGCCGAACAGGAGTCCCGCCGCCATTACTCCAGCCAGCACGCCGCCGAGAAGCGATTCCGAGATTAATTACGAATTCTGTTCAAGATGGCGGGCCGCTGGCAAATATATGGAAGAAAAAAAAGAAAGAAAGAAAGGAAAAGGAAGTAAAAAAAAAAAGAAGAAGAAGGAAGGGAGAAGTGAAAGGGTACGAGCGCAGATATGGAGAGTCGGGGATAAAGTTGGTCTGCTGCCTCCATCTTTTCATCGGTCGCCTGGGAAAAGGGAAAGAAAGAATTTCTTCTCCCTCGTTTTCGTCCAGTAAGTAATTAGTTAGGAGACGGGTGGGGGGCGGACAAGAAGGGGGAGGGGGAGGGGAATGACGGAGGTGAGGTAAACTTCCCCCCCCCCCCCCCCCCACCGCCCCGTAGATCAAAGAAAGTCTTTCGCCAGAAGTCGCCCGCGTCAACTTCGCTCGCATCTTAATCAGTTTCCGGAAGGTGAGCGCCTGCTGATAAGTCTGCGTGCGGCCGGCTGTGCCCCACGCAATGGCCTTGGGCACCGCATGACGTATCACTAGAGACCGGAAAAATTCGCGAGTTCATTTCGCGATTGGCTCAAATAGTTATACCTCAATGCAGCCTCTGTTTATTGGCTCACAACTCACCTAGATGACTCTGGGCCAATGAGAAACACCCAACCAAAGCTGTATCGAATCACAGGCTGCTACGTTGGGACGTCTCACAAGGCAGCAGCCAATGTGTGGGTGGAATTTGACCGAGTGTACGTAAAACTATGGAGTTCATCCTGCAGGTCATTGAACCCGCGAATTTTTCCTGTCCCTACGTATCACTAGACACCGGCAAAATTCGCGGATTCATTTTGCGATAGGCTAGAATCCAAATACGTTTGCACCTTTTGCTGTTTCAGTGATTGGGCCACGGTTTACCTGAAGGACTCTGAGTTAATGAAAAACCTTCATCGATTGAAGTCTCGAATCACGGAACATCCCAGTTAACAGGACGTATACGTCAGTAGCCAATGAGAAGGTGCAATTTGCCCGAGTGCATAGAATATTATGGAGTCTATCCTATAGGTCATTGAAATCGCGAATTTTGCAGGTATCTACGTATCACTTATTACTAGACGGATCCTGGACTCAACTCTCCCACATGTAGTAGTCTCAGTTACTCATGATCAAACTCTAGGAATCGATTCTACAATTTAAAAGCAACAAAAAAAAAATCCCTTGAAAAAACGTTTTTGAAAAATCCTTCGATCATGAGATATTTAACTTTTTGTTTTTTAAATTTTCATTACGTTGCCGCATGGAAACTCTAGTAATCTCAAGATATAACTAGGCAACAACGAATTAGATTACAGCATTTTAAAGAGCGTTGGATTTCTCGTCAAAAAATTTTGCTTTCAAACCTCAGGGTAACTTTAAGAGTTGGTGGACATATGTTCAAACATTTGAAATTCCAAAAATTAAAATTGTGAAAAAACTTTGTACATTTACTGGATTTAAAAACCAACCACAACTCTTCAAAATCCACAAAAAAAAAAAATCTTCTAATGGAATTTACGTTGGTGTATCCATATGTGAAAAAAAAAAAATTGTATTACGTTTAGAAAATGATGATTTAATGTTAGAAAACGCCATTAAAATGGACATATATTAAGTAGCGAAGGAAATAAATAATTCATTAGTAAATTAAACAAAGACTTGTATTTCACAAATGCCCAACGGAAACGTTTCACGGTAAGAAATATTTTTTCTTTAATATTTTAATATATATATATATTTAAATACACGAATACTTTTTCTCATTTTAAAGGAACTCTCAGAGTGCTTCTATTCATATCTATTGCATTTCCCTAAAAACAGAAAATTAAATTTTTTTGTCAATTTTTTCTCCAATTATATTGATTTAAAAAAATTAAGGTGGACCAGTTTTTTTATTTGAGCTATCCCGATTTGGTTTTCATTAATTAAATATTGTTTATTTTACTATTGATTTATTATTAACTATCTGCCTTTATTGAAAATTAATTTCAATTCGAACCACATTTTCTTACATTAAAAATTCTTTTTCTAAACCTGATACATTATTTTCACATATGTACACTCAAATAGGTTTGGGTGAAATTTGAAGGGTTTTTTTAATGCAGTAAATGTAAAATGTTTTTTATAATTGTAATTTTTTTTAAATTTTCAAATGTTTTAACTGAAGTCGGCCCACATTTTTTTTAGTTATTATGAAGTTTGAAAACAAGATTTTCTGACGGCCACTTTTACAAATTTTGTAATCGGATTCGTTGTACCTGATATTATTAACCTTTTTATACGGTAAGGAAGAAAAAAAATACAAAATTTGAAATATCTCATGAACGAAGGATTTTCCTGTAAGACATAGGTTTGTTAATGGGGTTGGCCTGGGTATACATAGGACCACCCACCAGGTCTAACAGGTGACCAAGGTGTCCCCTTCTGTGGTCCAAAAATAATGTCGAGTAAGTACAGAAGTAGAGTTGGGGCGATACTGCGCATAACCGTGCCTAGAAACACGTGAAACATCCAAGGACCAATCAGCACCAATGATACGTGCCGAAAAAAGAAAACGTTGGGGAACTTTTGAAACGAAACTTCTTCACAGTCTGTAGGGTGAGTCGAGGCGATGACTCATCCAGAGCGTAACGAAAAGTGCAGCGCTCGGGATTGCGTCACTAGACCATGGAGAGGGAAGGGGGAAATAACTAGAGACCGGAAAATTTCGCTGATTCATTTGCGCGATAGACTAGAATGGAAAAATGATCACCTTTAGCTTCTTCAGTGTTTGGGCCACAGTTTATCTGAAGGACTCTGAGCCAATGGAAAACTCTCCACAACAGAAGTATCGAATCAAAGGCATCCCAGTTAGTTGTTACGAGACAGTAGCCAATGATTAGGTGTGATTTTCCCGAGTAAAAACAGCGTGGAGCACATCCTAGAGGTCATTGGAACTACGTATTCTTACAGACACTAGGAATCCCTATCAAAGTGTGTTTCTCTGTATGTCCTTCTTTCACGCAAAAACGGAGTAACGGATCAACATGATTTTTTGTATATAGATAAGTAGTTTATGGGCTGGAGAGAGACATAGACTACATATAATTATGAAACTCCACTCCTAACAGAGTGAAAAAGGGATAATTTCAGTTTTATAATAGAAAATCACAGGAGGTAGGTCATAGACACGCCAAAAGTGTCATTTCTCTATGTCCGCCACACGGTCATACAGTAAGGTCTGGCCACTTCCTATCCTTTTCCTTGGCGAAACCCATCTGCTTCTTAGCGAAGCTCGCGGCTGCTAGCGAACTAAAGGCGCTAATAACAGTTTAGTTAGGAACTTCGTCAATAGATGGCATTGTCTTGAATTTCGTAACGCGCTATCGTGTGTTGCGTCCGTCACGTCTTGCCCAGGGGTTACCTGCCTTCCCACAAAATGAAGCTGTGGATTGTCGTCCCGGTTTTGTTGATGCGTAGCCTTGATGCGCCGAGACTGTGCAATCAACCGGACTTAAAAATCCAAATTTTCCAATTTTTTCAAGTGTGTGTCCTACAGACTTGAAACTCGGTGGTGATTATCCTTATATTATGATTAGAGACCGGAAAAATTCGCGGGTTCAATTAACTTCAGGATAGACTCCAATATCCTCTACACACTCGGGCAAATGCCAACTATACATTGGCTGCTGACTTGTGAGTCGTCTCTACTGGGTAACCTGTGATTCGACACTTCCATGAGTGAGGGTCTCTAATTGGCCCTCAGTCCTCCAGATTAACAGTGAACCAATGGCAGAAGCCGCACTAAGGTATAATTATTTGAATTTTAGCAAAACACGAAATGAACCCGCGAATTTTTCAGGTCTCTAATTATGATGTGTTTAGCCAGGGCAACGCCTTGGTACTTCAGCCAGTAACTAATAAAGTAGAAGTTCGGTCAACTGTATGCCCGTTTCCAGTATTTTCGTCATGTTTTGTAACAGTTGCGAACCTTCGTCGTGTGCTTGATTGTTCGGTTCTCTCGCGCGAGTGTGGCAGCCTTGCCGCTAGGGGGGAGGGAAGGCAGCGAGGCAGCACGTGCGCCGCGGTCCAAGATGGCGGAGGGGAGGAGGGGGGCGGGGCGACGGGGAATCAGCGCCACCTGGCGACGAGCGCCCGCGAGCGGCGGCAGCTGGTCCAGAACAGCCTGGTTCCCTCTACTCTGCCCGCCGCGCCGTACGGACAGGGGCGCGCTAAAATAGCCCCCGCGGCGCCGGCAGCTGCCCCGCCGGCGACTGGTGCACTTGGCGCAGAACCCACCACCCTCCCCCCTCTCCCCCACTCCTCCCCCCTCGAGGTGTGGGCTGTCGCAACCCCCCGGAACTACAAACCAGGCAGTGACTAGTGTTGAGGATGATGATACAGGACGTGTATTTTCCGGCGAGAGAAAAAAATAATTCTGATCGCTCGAAAGACCGCTAGCGATTGTTTCCCCTTGTGATTGGCGGTCGTCTGCGAGAGAAACCATTGCTAGAGACTGGAAAAATTCGCGAGTTCAATGACCTCCAGGATAGACTCCAGATCCTCTGCCTACTTGGACAAACGGCGCCTGTTCATTGGGTGCTGAATTTTGAGGCGTCTCAAGTGGGTAACTTGTGATTGGATACTTTTTTATTGATTGTCACTAATTGGACAAGTGTCCTACATATTAACAGTGAATCAATAGCAGAAGCAGCAGAACGGTATAAATATTTGAATTTTAGCATACGAAATGAACCCGCGAATTTTTTCGGTCTCAAGCCATTGCCTTATATTTTGAACGGGCCATTCAGGACGTGTTACCTTCCGCAGTGGATGGCTGTGTTTGGTGAGTTGGCAGCAGACGTGTGCCCGTAACAAACCCAGCCAATCGGAAACACAGACAAAGCTACACACTATTTAACACATAGCGGTTGCAAAAATACATGTTCTTAATGATAATATAATAGTCCAAACTCCTTGTTGTACGCGTAAGATTTTTTTTTTAATTCACAGCTTCTATCGCGAGAAATGTATGCCCTTGAACCTTAACTCGGAGGTTGGGCCAGACTAACACGACACGCCCCGGGCAACGCTCGGCCAATAGCCGGCCAGAACAACGCCTGTCCTAACTAAACTGAGCCTCCACGGAAGGCAACGGGCATAACCGCGAGCATGCTTTGCGCCGAGACGCTCCGTTAGTCTGGAATCCACTGTGTATGCTTACTATAAAAAAAACAGAAATATCACGGATTATATTGGTTGCATGGTAGACTGCAAACATATATACCTGAGCAAATCTTTGATGATGGGTAGAGACTGGAAAAATTCGCGATTTCAATGACCTCTCGGATAGACTCCAAGATCCTCTATGTACCAGGACAAATTGCACCTGCTCATTGAATAATGACTCGTGACACGTGTCACCTGGGATGCTTGTAATTTGATACTTCTTTTGTTGAAGGTTTTTCACTGGCTTAGAGTCCTTCAGGTAAACGGCGGTCCAATCACTGACTTGAATGAAGGTGAACGAGTTTCGAGTCTAGCCTACCGCGAAATGAATTAGCGAAATTTTCCGGTCTCTACCTCTAGGTCAGACTCTACGATTCTCTATGCACTCGGGTAAATCACACTAGCCCCTCATTGGCTACTGACTCGTGACACCTGGGATGTTTTTGATTCGTACTTCTTTTGTTGAGGGTTTTTTCTATGGCTCAGAATCCTTCTGATAAACTGTGGCCCCATCACTTAGACAACAAAAAAGCAGGCGTAATTTGCCTGAGTACACATATCATAGTGGAGTCTATCCTAAAGGTCATTAAACCCGTGAATTTTTTCCATTCTCTAGTTATTTGTAGGGACTGGAAAAAATTCGCATTTTCATTGACCCCGAGGACACACTCCGCTGTCCCGTGTCTGCTCGGGTGAATATACTCGCGAGACGTCTCACCAGGGCTGTCCATGATTCGGTACTTGCTTGGTTGAGGAGTGTCTCATGGGTAGCGAACGGAAAAATTCCTGGGTTCAATGACCTCCAGGATGAACTCCATAGTTATACGTACTCTCGGTCAAATGTCACCCACCCATTGGCTGCTGTCTTGTGAGACGTCCCCAACGTAGCAGCCTGTGATTCGATACAGCGTTGGTAGAGTGTTTCTCACTGGCCCGGAGTCATCCAGGTGAGTTGTGAGCCAATAGCAGAGGCAGCACTGAACGGAATAACTATTCTTATTTTAGCCTATCGCGAAATGAACTCGCGAATTTTTCCTGTCTCTACGTCATCGGCTCACAGTTATCCGGATGGACTGTGGGGTAACCGCTGCAGCGGTGCGAAGGCATAGTGATTTAAATTCAAGCGGTCTGTCCTTGCAGCCCCTGGCTGGCGACCTGCGGAGACAGCCACAAGGAGCCCGGGCGAGCACAGGTGCGGCGAGATGGATGACTTCCCTCCAGGGGGGGGGGGCAGGAGTAATTAGAGCCCCCCCCCCCTCCTCCACCCCCCACGAAGCGCCAGGGGTCGTTAACACGACACCGCTTGTCCGCGCTCCCTACAGCATTTACTGCAACTTTTATATTAACATTTTTCATTTTTTTTTATTTATTTGAATTCTAATCATCGGCACCACAAGGCGTACATCTGCATGCTCATTAGTAGGGACCGGAAAAAACATCGCAGTTTCATTGTCTCAGGGTCCTTCGGATAAGCAGCCTTATCGCGAAAAGAAGCGAATTTTTCCAGTCTGTAGTGATTGGCTTGAGGCTAGTTCTTCAGGGCGGGTCTAGTTACCAACACTTGCAGTCTAAACTGTCGCCTGTGTTGCAGGGCCCCTCGCCACACGGCGCTTTTCATTTTGAAGTGAAACATCTTTCCTGAGGGGGCTACAATTTTAGAGCGTTACGATAATTCCCATCGTTCGAGGAGAATAGTTAGGTACGTACTTAAACACATATGCCTACTGGCACATTTGCATACTTGCACACTTGCACAATTACATAATTGCATCCTTTCATAATAGCATTACATTCATAATAGCATAATATAGTGTTCACATACTTGCGTATATTTTTTTGCGATAGCCAAAGATAATTATGTTTCCTATAACTAGAGACTGGAAAAATTCGCGAGTTCAATGACCTCCAGGATAGACTCCATGATCCTCTGCCTACTTGGACAAACGGCGCCTGTTCATTGGGTGCTGAATTTTGAGGCGTCTCAAGTGGGTAACTTGTGATTGGATACTTTTTTTATTGATTGTCTCTAATTGGCCAAGAGTCCTACATATTAACAGTGAACCAATAGCAGAAGCAGCACAACGGTATAAATATTTGAATTTTAGCATATCACGAAATGAACCCGCGAATTTTTCCGGTCTCTACCTATAACTAATAACATAATAAGCAAGAAGTTTCACGTCTGTCTCGCGTGGACTCTACGAACACTTTTTTTTTATTTTACTTGTTTGGTATTCTATTAAAATATGGACATTGATGAGAAAAGGTAAATTGAATGTTTATTATCTTGTAACTTATGTGCTGGTCAGTACCTTTTCCAAGTCATGATTTCATATTAGAACAAAAAAAACTTTAAATTTTTTATTTCCACGTATAATTATGTGATTACACCAGAAATTTGATCTTAAAAGCTTTTATAAAACTGACCCTGGGATAATTTACCAGGAAACATCATCAAAATATCCTAAGAAAAATTAGCATCGAAATGTAAGGTCTAGGCTGAATTAAAAATGCTTGAAAGAGTGAAATCTTTTACTTCAAAATTTACCGGGCAGGACCTCCAAAAAAAATTGGTTGTCTGTAAAGTCGGTTTACGTACGATAGTTTAACGTGACAACGTCATAACAAAACATTGATGAAATGATTGCATACTTTTATGAATAAAATTGAATCATTTTTATTTTAATAATAAAAGTATAAATACTTGAAATTATACTAGTAATCAGATTTTTAAAATGCAAGAATAATTAACCTTTATTGCCGAAATTATTGTTGTAATAAGCAATGAAAACCACATAAACTTTTCACTTCACTTTATAAACAGTCGACGAAACAGTTCACGTGTAGATGACTTGTAATTAATTTTAAAAACTGGCGTTTAGCTATAAAGTTTAAATATAATTATGAACAAGTTTTCATATAAATAATCTGTAATTAAATACATATTATCAATTATATGAATCACCATAATTTTTTAAGTCAATTTTAACATAACCTATTATTACTGCACTCGCCGACAGCGTAACGGAACACAGCGTAACGGAACAATGTGCGTAACGGGACACTGTTTTGTGCGTGCAGCCGGCGTTCATCGATTTATTAGACGTTGTCACGTCAAAAGTAAACATCCCAGGGCCCCGCAGTGTCTAGCATAGAGAGCCCTCGCGACTTGCGCCCTTGTTGCGCGAGGCCAGCGGCCAGGGGCCAGACTCGCCCGAGCCCGCCTGCTTCAAGCGCGGGGCTAATCTTCCGGCCCCCCTTGTTTGTTTACCCCTGCCGGGTAATTATTACCTGCCGCCGTCCTCGTGTGTCCGCTGCTCGATTAACAGAAATCGATTGCGACAACCTGCCCCCCCACTCTTCGCCCCGTGTTCGCTGCTCGAACAAGGCAGCGGGGGACAAGGTTCACCTCAAGTGGCGAGCTGGTGCACAGTTCGAACACTCGGGCGAGTTCACGGGCTCTTCAAACAACAGTTACACGAGTTCTTCCGTGAATCCTCGCGGGAACTACGCCGTAGTTTTCACACCCGAGTTGCGTGTCTCGTTCCAACCAAAGGTAAAACACAAGCGTGGACAATATAAGTAGAGACCCGGAAAAATTCGCGGATTCATTTCGCGGTAGGCTAGACTCCAAACACGTTCACCTTCATTCTGAGTCAGTGATTGGACCACCGTTTACCTGAAGGACTCTTAAGCCAGTGAAAAACCTTCAACAAAAGAAGTATCAAATTACAAGCATCCCAGGTAACACGTGTCACGAGTCATTATCCAATGAGCAGGTGCAATTTGTCCTAGTACATAGAGGATCTTGGAGTCTATCCTAGAGGTCATTGAAATCGCGAATTTTTCCAGTCTCTAAATATAAGAGTGTTCTCACTAGGGGGCGGGGATTTTTCGCGAAAAGATCTGAACGCATGTTAGACTGCAACAAGGTATACCCGTGCCAGCGGTTTCTTCCTTGTGATTGGCGGCCGTCTGCGAGAGAAGTCGTTGCCTTGTTTGACAGAGCCATTCAGGACGCGTTTGAATCCGCACTGAATCACTGTGATTGGTGAACTACCAGTGGACATGTACCTGAAATAAACTCACCCAATCACGGAACACCGATTATGCCACAGTTTTTTTTAACTTTCAGCAAGTCTCCGAATCTTTTCGCGAAATATGCATGCCCCTAGTTCTCACGGTAGACTTGAAAAACAGTTTTTGAATTTTTTTTTAATACACCAAGAATGTCAATTGGAATGAGGTCCCTGCATAAGTTATAACCAGCGTTGTTCTTCGTGAACTTACGGTGCAAATTTTCAGTTCGCTCACGTGTGTTGCTCCAAAGACATAGCTTGCAAAACACTGTACTCGTTGTTATCTTATTAATAGAGACCTGCAAAATTCGCGGATTCATTCGGTGATAGGCTAGAATTCAAATACATACACTTCTTAGATAATTTTGCTATTGGCTTACTGTTCATCTGGACGAATCTCAACCAGCTATAAACCCTCAACTAACGAAGGATCGAATCACAGACAAACCAGCTGAGACGACTTACAAGTCGGCAGCCAATGAACTTGTGTTATTTGCCCAAGTGTACAGGGGTATGTGCAGTCTATCCTGAAGGCCATCGAAACCGCGAATTATGCAGGTCTCTACTTATTAATAGATAGCGGAAAAATTCGCGTATTTAATGACCTCCAGGATAGACTCCACGATCCTGTGCATACTCGGGCAAACGCCACCTGTTCATTGGCTACTGACTCGTGAGGCGTCTCAATTGGGAGACTCGTGATTCGATACTGCTTTGACTGAGGGCCTATAATTGGCCCACACTCCTCCAGGTTAACAGTGAACCAATAGCAGAAGTTGCATAAAAGTACAACTATTTGCATTTCAGCATATCGCAAAATGAATCCGCGAATTTTTCCTGTTTCTACTTATTAAGAACGTTTTGGACAAATTCAAAAATTAAAAAAAAAAAATTCATGTTTCGTTTTTGAGCAGGGTGATTTTTGTTTGTGTGTTACGAGAACTGTGTGGACTTGTAAACATCGCGTAATGGGGGACTGTATGCTGTTTTTATGCAAATCTAAAAAAAATTAATAATATACGTGAAAGTTTGGCAAACTCTTTTTCTTCTGTAAAAGACTGCTTAAACGAATTCATACTTAACCTAGAAAAAATTAAAACGTCAACAAACATCTCCAAGACAGACTCCACACTCCTCCGTCTTTCTATCTCGTTGGCTCGCTGTTACCCAGTAGACTGTAGACCAATGGCAGCAGCCAACGAAAAGTAGATACGACTGTTTCAATCGTCATGTCTACCGCGAACGTTTCTTATCCGTCAGTACTTATTGAAAGAGACCGGGAATATTCGCGGATCAATTTCGCGACAAATACTGATGCGTACCTGCAACTTCTGCTATTATCTCACAATTCACCTGGAAGTATCTGGTACTATGAGTAGAGGCACGTATTTTTCGCGAAAAAAAAATATATGATCGCTAGAAACCTGAAAAATTCGCGGGTTCATTACGTGTTATGCTAAAATTCAAATAATTATACCTTAGTGCGGCTTCTGTCATTGGTTCACTGTTAATCTGGAGGACTGAGGGTCAATTAGAGACCCCCACTCATAGAAGTGTCGAATCACAGGCTGGCTGCCCACTCGAGACAACTCACAAGTCAGCAGCCAATGAACAGTTGGCATTTTCCCGAGTGTGTAGAGGATCGTGGAGTCTATCCTGGAGGTCATTGTGAACCCACGGATTTTTCCGGTCTCTACCCATTCGCCATGAGTGTATTCTTAAAGGTTTGTGGTAAACAGCATTGGCGTAGCTGTGTTCATAAAGTTGGGGGGGGGGGGGGACAAATAATGATTTTGATGTCATGTAAACTCATTCCCCTCTTACTAAGACGGGGGGTCCGGGGGTCCTCCACCGGGAAATTTTGGTTTTAAAAGTGCAAAATAGCGCTTTTTAAGCAGTTTTTGTATCCAACCATTGGATATATCGATGTTAAAATTATTATTGTTTCCTTAAGATAAAATTTGATGAGTGAAGAAAGTACAAATAAAGTTGGACAGAATAATATTATGAAATAAAAATATCACGGTCTACAAAGTTGGGGGGGACAGTCCCCTCCACCCAAAAAGTTCAGGGGGACACGTCCCCCCTGCCCCCCCCCCCCCGGTTCCTACGCCAATGGTAAACAGACGCGGCTCGAACATCCCTGAAGCCCTGCGCGCCGCGCGCGAGCAGGAGTGAGCGGGGCAGATTATCTTGTAGCTTTATAGAAAATAATCATATTATAGATTATGTATGTTTACTTAAAGACTACTCTGGATATAATCCTTTTTATAAGGTTTGCAAGAGTAGTTTATTTATATTTATTGCACACATGATTATATTTTTAACACACATATATATATATATTATATAATATAATACAGTTTATATTATATAATAATTCATATCCTTTTAGCTTGCTTATACAGGTTTCCAGGGCGTTATTCTGTCATAATTCTTATTCTTATTTTCAAAGAGAGATCTGGTGTATATTTTTAATTCTCTTATTCTTAATTAATTCTTTTCAGTTCATTTATCTAATTTGATATAATATTCCGGCTGTTCGATTACACTATACACAAGAAGAACAGCCAAAGAAACTTGTGTAGGAGATTCAAAGAGTTATTTTATTTTTCTGTAGTAAGTTATTCCGTATCGGAAAGCAGATCTTCCATCAGAGATTGTTCGTGCATCCAACTATCGAAACGCTCCAGTCTCTTGGATACTTCAAAGGTGTAATTTCTCCATATGTCATAAGTCTTCTTATCTCTCACAATTTGATTAATATCCTTAATATCAACATCCTCCATAGCCATCTTCCTTGTGTACTTGTTTCGTATGTCTTCTATTTTAACGCAATCATTTAGAACATGCTCTACTGTGTCTTCTTCCATGCACACAGGGCACATAGGGCTTTCCACTAAGTTAAAAGAGTTTAATTTGTGTTTAAAATTCCCGTGACCTGTTAGGAATTGTGAAGTGTAGTGGTCAGTACTTATCCATGAAAATTTCATCCGTTCTTCTATTGAAGGGAATATATTGTGTGTATGCCTTCCCTTGTCAGAGTTTCGCCACCTTTCTTGCCAGATTTCAATATTTTCTATGTGAATTCTGCGATATTTTGAAGCAGTGTATTCCTTGTTCATCTTTAATATCACAACTTTTGCTCTTTCTTGTATTAGTAGGTCTATAGGTAAGGCTCCAGCGATAACCTGCAGTGCTTCTAAAGACGTAGTTCTGTAGCTTTTTGTTACAGAAATTAGAGCTGTTCGTTGGGATGAGTTTAACCTTCTTCTTACATGTGAATTGCGTAGTAGTTCATACCAGACTGAGCAAGCATAGGTAAGTATGCCCAGGTATACTCCATTGTACAGTGTTGTCATAGTATTAGTGCTCAATCCTACATTTGTAGGTTTATGACTCCTTATTTTTTGCATTAACAGTAGGGCCTTTTGTGATGCTTCTTGTATGTGTTCTTGGTATCCTGTTCCCGTTGTGATTTGTACCCCTAGATACTTAACTTTTTGTTTTATCTTCACTATTCGTTCTTGAAATCTTATTAAAGGTGGTCTGTCTTTATGTAATTTTCCCTTTAGTAATACGCCTTCAGTTTTTTCAGATGATATAAGAAGTCGGACACTGCTTGCCCAGGTGTTGATAGAGCGTAGAATAATTTCTGCTGTCTGCTCTAATTCGTAGCGTGAAGTAGCGGGTATAATGAGCAAGCCATCATCTGCATAGCCATATATAATGTTATTTACTGGTAACTCAATTTTCAGAAGCTCATCAAATATTATATTCCATAGTAGCGGACCAAGGACTGAACCCTGAGGACAGCCCATGGAGAGCTTCTTTTCCACAACTATGTGGCCCAATCGACATTCACACTTTCTATCTTGCAGAAAGCCCCTTATGGCGGCATACAGGTTCTTAGGTGTGTTAAGATTCTTTAAGCGCCATAATACTTGAGGCCACCAAGCGTGGTCGAATGCTCCTGCTATATCTATCGTCACTCCAAGCACATATTTTTCTTGTAGGTTTTTAATATATTGATTTACATCGTATAGCGCTTTTTCTGTACTATACCCTCTTCTGAAGCCATACTGCTGTTTATCTATTCCCTGTATTACTTCCAAATAAGCTGTTAGTCTTGCATTAATGAGCCGCTCATAAATTTTTCCCATGTTAGGCAGCATAGTTAAAGGCCGGTATGACTTAGTTAATTTCGGGTCCTTAGCATTTCCCTTGTATATGATTTTGAGAACTCCTTCCTTCCATATTTTTGGAAATGTTCCTGAAGATAAGCATAGATTATACAGATGTAACAGTACTTCCTTGATTCGAGGGTAAGCTCGCCAAATTAACTCAGTTGTTATATTATCTTTACCTGGTGCTTTTCGTGGTTTTAACTCTTTAATGATCTTGTCAAGCTCTTGGATGGTGAAAGAAACTGTGTCTTCTGTATCAGGCAGTTCTTTCATCGCTTCTCTCTTCATCTTTTGAATATTCGTATCTTCATCTGGGTTGTCATTAGGTAGTAAATCATGTAGAATAGTTTCCAAATTTTCTGTAATGTCAGTAATTTGTCTATTTGCCATCATCATCCCAGGGATTTCAAAAGAACTTCGTACTTTGCCAGCCATCACCTTGTACACATATCCCCAAGGGTCCATATTCCCCTTGTTAAGGACAAGTTTTTCCCAGTATACCTTCTTCTTTAATAAAATATCTTTCTTATATTTCTTTCTCCTTATTCTGTACTGTTGTAAAATTAAAAGTTTATAAAATCCATTTGCCGCTCTCTTCATGATTCTTCTTAGTCTTTCCAGATCTCTTCTAGTTTCTTCTAATTCAACATCCCACCAGGGATTTCCAGGAATAATTTTCGTTTGTTTCCTAAAGCATTTCTCACAGATATTCTGTAATATAATTGTTAATCTCATGGCGAGTGCTTCTGCGGAGTTATATACATCTTCTTCATGTGATAATTCATTTATTTTGCTTGTTATTAATTCATCAAACTTCTTCCAATCCGCGTTCTTATGTATGTACCGTGGACTTATTATTATGGGAGGCATCTCAGTTCTTTGCAATTGGATTTCATAAGTCATCAATCTGTGGTCACTTGAACTGTCCAGATGAATCTTCCATTCATTGACTCTTTCTTTCATGTTGTTATCAGTCAATGTCACATCAATGAAAGTCTCAGTATTAGTTGCTGGTGATAGATATGTTCCTGTTAATGGATCATCATTAATAACATATAGATCTCTTTCCATGATAAAATCGTTCATGATCTCACCTTTTTCGTCATTCACTGGTGAATTCCAAAAAGAAGATTTTGCATTTGTGTCTGCACCAATTATTATATTTTCATGTCCAATTGTATCCAATATTGAATTAAGCTTATCAATATGTACTTCAATAGGATCTGAGAATTGAAAATAGGATGAGATAACGTATATTTTCATCATCCTCATCTGCATGATCATGCAAACATGATGTTCATTAGAAATGCCGGAGAGTAACATCGTAGTTAGAGTTTCATTTCTAATCCAAATTGCCGATTTCGGATTATCTCCTATTGCATATATTAAACCATGGATTCCTGCAACTTGCCCACGTAATACATAGGGTTCTTGTAATAAGATCACATCAAGCTTCATTTTTTCTGCAATCTTATTTAATTCAGCACTGACAACAGCTGAACGTTGTGCGTTTAGTTGCCCTATTTTTATGTTATTTTCATATTTCACCATAATTAGTTCTTTCTATTTCTCTTTCGTAAGCTCTCTTATAGGCAGGGCAATCAGTGCTATCTACCCTATGCTCGTGTGGTTTATTCTCTCGTCTGCAATTTGCACACTTATTTCCTTCATTTTTCTTACTACATTCTGTATACTTATGCCCATCAAGTCCACATATAGAGCAGATAGTTTTGCTTTTACATTTATGTGCGGGGTGTCCGTAATTCTGACAGTTGAAACATCTAGTTATTGACACAAAATCCCTAATTTTACATGCAGAAAAACCAATATACATATGTGTTCTGCTTAGCAAGATATTCCTTATTTTAGGTGTGCATTCAATGACAAGGTGCACTGTTTCTTTATTATCCTTTCTGCCGCGTCTTGTTCGCACCATGAAACCAGCTCTGAACTCCTCCAGTGAGACTTCATCTGCGCTCAGATTCTGAGCAAATATTGTGCCAGCTATATCAGGGTTATCGAACTCCCTAGGCACGTCGTACATAATAACTTTCGGGCCCTGCTTTGTAGGGCGCTCAGTACGTAGTCCTAGTTTAGATATTTTCTCATCTTTTTGCAGTTTTTCAATCGTGCTGGAGTCTTGTGCTTCGATTATAATTCCTCCTTTCGAAATTTTCCTTATTCCTTTGAATTTCAGCCCATTCTTTATTGGATCAATGTTCTTTAAGATCTCTCTTTTGGTGGTGTCACTTGTTTGAGTTTCGTCACTTGGCAGGACAATCAGCAACTCCTTCTTCTGTTTAGGTATGATCTGTTGACGAGTAGTCCCTCCAATTTCAGCTGCACTTGTTACTTCCGCATACGTCTTCCTTATCACAGGGCCTTTACTTAATTCTATCCCCTTTATCACTCCGTTAAGCCGGGAATTGTCTATCAGAACCTTATCTAATAGGCCTTTTAGCTGTGTTACTCTGGGCAGAATATAGTTTGTAGATGCTTTGTTAACCTTAGATATCTCTGTGGTCGTGTAGGTGGTTAGCTCAATTATTAATTTTTCAGCACATGAAAGCACCTCCTGTTCATCCCATTTAGGGTTTATCACAAACTCTTCAGTCGATTCTTCCTTCTCAGCCGTAGTTTTGTCTTTCCTGAAGATTTCCCTTATCATCATTTTAACTATAGTAGGGTCTTGTTCACATATTATGGGACCAACAGATAGCAGCCATTTTCTTTCAGTTAAATTTGGTACTGGTTCCTTAGCCCAGTTTACTTTCTTATCCAGCAATTTGTCAACCAGTATGGTCACTCTCTTCAAGTCCAATCCTCTGTCCTTAGTGTAATCCGTCAAAAGGGTTTTCCTTTCGGACCAGTCTCCTTCTATTGGATGTTTAACTGCCTCTTGCAAATCTTCATGCCAATGCTTTCGATCCATCGTAGAACCAGCGGGCTCACACTGTCTAATCAGTACTATTGACTGTCTGGCATGCGTTAAAGCAGGAGGCTATCACCCCAAGCCAGCTGCCCTCTTAGCCGCTGTTGGTCTTATAGCAGCACACAGAAAAAAACCCGGCTGACTGATAGCCAACAGTCGTTGCCACCCACGGACCAACTTTGAGGTGGGGCAGTGCCCGATACCCTTTAACCTCTCTCCAAGAAAATTTCAATTCCAATTCCAATTCAATGCTCCCATTCACACCAAATCAGCAAAACAGAACGCAGTTGATTATGCAAACCTTTGCGTAAACAACCACGAACGCCCACTCAAGACAAGGTGCAAAATGGGGGGTTTAGCTCGAGGTATAGAGTATGAGCCCAGTGGGAGATACCCCAGGGCGCGCGCGGCGCTCGTATATCGTGTCGGCAGCTGTACGCGGCGCGTGACCCAGTTTCCGCGCCCCCGAGTGTACGCCGGCCGCCCGCGCCCGTGTCGGCGCCGCTGCGCGTTTTATTAAAATGAATAATGGGTTTCTTAGGGAATAGGCGCGCGGCGCCTGTTGGCGGCCCGCACACCGCCCGGCTCAAGTTTTACTGCCGCTTCTCCCCCCGCCGGCGCCGGCCCGGGGCCCCGCGCTGCGGTCAAAACTTCATCAGCCGCTGCTCTTCTCCCGTCGAGACGGGACGACCTCTGGACGATCCGCTAGCGCTGGCGTGTTTCACACACGACACCAACCCATCGCTAGAGACTGGGAAAATTAGCGATTTCAACGACCTCTAGGATAGACTCCAAGATCCTCTATGCACTAGGACAAATTGCACCTGCTCATTGGATAATGACTCGTGACACGTGTTTACCTGGGATGCTTGTAATTTGATACTTCTTTTGTTGAAGGTTTTTTCACTGGCTTAGAGTCCTTCAGGTAAACGGTGGTCCAATCACTGACTCGGAATGAAGGTGAACGAGTTTGGAGTCTAGCCTACCGCGAAATGAATCCGCGAATTTTTCCGGTCTCTACCTATCACCGTTCAATATTATAATTATAATAAGGACCATAAAAAAAACATGACTCTACAGGAACGTCTCAAAAAATTATATAAAAGTTCCTCATTTGTATTGTGTTCGCGCCAGCGGTTTATATATAATATTTTTTATTTACTTTTTTTACACTTTACTGCAATTCTCTAAATCAAACAGGAAAATTATCTTTCAAAAAAAGCAAGCTTGTGAGTGATTTCATTTAGCCACTTTAATCTACGTGCGGTATTTTGACTAATGTAAGCATTTAAAACAAAATGGTTGCAATTGACAAATACATAAATAAAAATAAGAAATGATACAATTAGTTTTTATAAAGTTAAAATTTCAAAACAGTAATTTATTTAAATAGGTACATGAGAATCAATCCATTGTTTCAGGAAAAAAATTCTACACACAAAACAGTCCAAAATTAATATTTAAAGGGAATAAGAACAAGTACATAATTTACGACTATATTAAACATCACTTAAATATTAAAGAAATCTCTTCATCAGTTATATTATTCAGCCAAAATTGACTTATTTTTTTTGTTTTTTATATATAGTTTTTAGGAAGAATAACTACAATTTTTGGAAGCAAAAATTCTAAAGATCTATGTGAAATTATTTTATGAAATAGAGGTATAGGTAAATCATTGTTCTGCCTATGCCATGTAGGATTTATAGACTACATAATTTAACTGATTTTTCCTTCGATGCATACTCAATTTTGCAGCTACAATATATAATCTTTTAATATAAAATAATCTTAAAATCTAAAAATTTCCTTGCAAGGGGAAGTAGGTTTTTTAATTACTCGTAGAATTAGTTTTTGAATATTAATTTGTGGTTTAGTTGATGTTTTGCTCTTCGTTGTAACTGGCGGCCATCTGTAAGGCCAGACCAATCAGAACCTGTTTGCTTCCGCGTTTAGATGCTGTGATTGGTGTGCCTTCATTATAGTTCTCGTCAAAAGTATAGAACTATTACGAACTTCAGACAAAACATTCCTGTCTCTAAACATTTTTGAAATATTTTGTAATCATTTTTCTACCGCTGTTTTAATCAATACATGTTTTTATAAAGATGAATCATTGAAACAGTTTATTAGTTTACTAGTTATTAAATTATCAGTATTTACAAACGTAGAATTTTGGTGCATTTTACTATGCGGAAAAATATTAATAGAAGGTAGATTTTCTGGTACAATATACTTTTTTTGTATAACTTATTGATTTGAACTTTAAATAAAAATTTAGAAAGCAGGGAAAAAATTGCTTTCATTTTTTGAAAATAATTTTAAAATTAACTTTTGATGAAAAATCAGCCTTAAATTTGCCAAAATTATTAAAGATATATGTACTTTCCATACAAACTAAGACAGTGAGTTTTCGATGTTACTTTTTTTCCACGGCTCAAGAGAGCGCACCAAATCCCGTCTAGCTGGTTCCGTATGTACAAAAAATTTTTTTTACGATTTTGGATAATTCTAGCCATATTTTTCTTTAAAAGTTCATTACAAAATTATTTTAAAAGGGTGTATGCAAATTTGTTACTTCTTTGTTTTGATTCTTCTTTAAAGTGCATATCAATAGGTAATTAGAACATTACATTACATTAAGACACCATAAAATATATCGTTTCTACATATTAAACCACATACATGATAAAATGTACTAAAAATACGCTTTTGTAAAAAATTAAAAATTTAATAACTAGTAAACTAATAAACCATTTAAATTATTCACTTTGTAAAAATACACGTATTGATGAAAGCAATGGTGGAAAAATATATCACAAAATATTGCACCAAATGTTTAAGAGCATGAAGGTTTCGTACGAACTTCGTAATGGTCCTAAACATTTGATGGGTACTGCGGACACGTACTGGAAGGAACTCAGCCAGTCCAAGAGCACAGATGATGCTACTGTAGGGCCGCGACGTCTTGGCGTGTCGTTTTGCGGGGAAGCGGGGAAGAGTAAATGAGAGGGGAAGCAGCTGCGCGCGCACATCAGTCGCTATGCGGTTCATAGCAAAAACATCAGGCGCCACGCTCTCAGTCTGAAGTGAACAATGGAGCCTGACGCAGGACATTCAAGATACAATAAAGTAATACATAGTGGGGAGCGGGAAATTATAAGTAGTGTAATCCAGTGTTGTGATGAAGAAGCTGCCAACAAATGTCTGCTAGTACCTCTAACAAATGCAACCGAAAGAGCTGCGCGATACACAGGTATAAGCCAAAGATCAGTTTCGCGCATCCGAAAACACAACAGAGAGACGCCAAATAAAAAACAAACAACAACATTATAAGTTTTTCAATGCATTCCCCGTAATTTCACCCGCGGTTTGTTTGTTTTGCATTTGGCAATTTTCCAAACTTTCTGCACCGCTTGTTAGAATATTTTTTATCTACAAGTGTAGCAGATATTGCTACACATTATATTGCATTATATTACATGATATTATATTACATTATATACATTATATATTGCATTATATATTTTATGATATATATGATTTTATGATATATATTAATGTATATTATATTAATACATTATTTATTTACAATTTATATGTTTATATTTACACACACATATATATATATATCACTCCTTTATTTGACCGTTAAACAGCCTCTCATGTTTAATTATTCATTTCAAGCCAAAAAAAAACTGGGAAACGTTTGTTGTCAGTTGATGACTTTGATAGAAGAGTGATCAGAGACACTAGCCACGAATTTTATGCAGTAAAAAAAGACAAGGAAACTACTGCCAGTTTTGAAAGAAAAAATCGGATGGAGTTAGGGAAAGACATCGCTGCGTAAAATACTCAAAGAAATGGGTTTTGTGTGGAGAAGAAGCCAAAATAAGCGAATGCTTCTTCTCGAAAGATCTGACGTTGTTGCTTGGCGATAACGGTAGCTGACTCAGATGAAACAGTGCAGGGAGGCTGGGAAGAATATATTTGACATGGATGAATCCTGGGTTGACACTAATTTAACCTTTCAGAAATGTTGGCAAAAGAAAGGTGACGTTGAGGTGTAGGTAATGGCAACAGGAAATGCAGCGCACAGACTGATAGTTTTAAGCGTTGGTTCTAGGCAGGGCTTCCTTCCTGGAGCCTCTCTTGTTTATAAAGCAAGCAAAACAACAGGAGACTATAAAATACGCGAGGATGGTTTGTTATAAATATGGTTTTCGGACCCCTCGAAATTACTAAAATGGTTCTTTCAGAGTGATGTTATGGAAAAAATACCAACCCGTGCGCATAAAAGTGGTAAGGTTCTTGAAGTGCGTGAAAGTGTCATGTCGATCGTCTTCACATTTCAGCCAAACCAAATGGAAAAGTAAGCATCAGCGAGGGAGTTACATGCAAGTCTTAATTAATTGTGTTTCCTACAGCAACCCACAATTACAAATTTAGTTCTTAACTTTAAAGAATTGTATAGCTATGTTTAACTAAGCTGCCCAGTCGAGCAAATGGTGCACTACCTTTAAATAATAAATTACCGTAAAGCATTATCGCATCTTTGTATCATTAAGATCTGCGCTTTGTTGCACCGTACGTGAGATGGTTCTCGACCAATGTTTTCGGAACAGCATGGAGACTTCCAGGCTGTTGTTATCTGCGGAGCAGACAAGGAGGGACGTGTCGATTACAAGGTCGCTGAGCTCTAGGGAGTCGACCCGCCAAGACGTCGCGGCCCTACTATACAGCTAGTCCGCTAAATGCTGACGTGTGTTGAGACGGGAGACGGGCGAAGCCGAGAGAAGCGCGATGAAACCTTGATGGCGGGAGTGTGCGCCGTGCCAGCTGCTGCCGGCGGGCCTTGTCCGCTACAGTCTCAGCTGCACGTGGCGCCATGCAGCGCGACTCCTGGCCGACAAGAAGGCAGCGGAACAAAAGAAGCTCGCCATCCGGCGTCAGGCAACCAGCCAGGCCAGCAAACCCCTGTATCCGCAGGGGGTAGGCAGTCCCGCCACACGCGCGAGGCGGGCGGGCGGCCGGGTCAGTAGGGGGAGCTTGAGGGTGCGAACCGCCTGTCCCAGCTTGAGGTAGGCTGTACCGCCACACGCGCGAGCCAAGCGGGCGCTCGGGCTCCTAGGGGTACTCGCCGCATCACGCCAACATCGTACTTAGTAATAATTACAATCTGTTACGTATGATTTAGAAGGATTCCTAATGTATAATGTTGAACACTGTACAGGCATGTGTGTGTCTTTTACCTGTTTCACCTGGTAATGTAGTTCATTAGAATGATTTTTTTTTCATATAGCATTTTATTGTAGCTGGATTATTGTGTAAATCATGCCATAATTATAAACAAAACCTCTAAAAAAAAAAGAATTTAATTGTTTAATGTCTTAATTTCTCAAAAAAAAAAATATTTTTTTTTTTCACTTTACAATGAATTGCAAAATTTTATTGTGTACATTTTCAAATGTAGATGTAGAGTTTTGATGAATTCCATCAGTAGTGTTTTTTTTTTTTCACTGATGTATAATGATTAAATTAATCATTAATTTTTATGACAAAGTTTGTAGATATTGTATCATTATTTGTGGTATTTTTTGTAACTTTTCAATAAAATTAGGAAAACCGTACACATAAGCTTTTATTGCGTCTCCTGAACATTGTAAGTTCTCTGGAGAAAAAAAAAGGTTTTGTAAAAAAATGCCTTTTCAACTGGTCACATTTAACATTTTCATCAGGTCAGCTCGGCGTACTAATCAAATTTATCACAGTAGACGCATTATAATTGGTTACCGAGCGACGTACTTCTTTGCATTTTAACCTGAAATGGGTTGTTTCTGCCTGGGAAGCGACCGGCAAGGGCGGGGCGAACTGTTGTCAGCGGGGGTATTTATCCGGGGTAGTAATAAATGCAGAGGGGGGTCGCCATAGCGGCACGCCATCTCCACCCCCCCCCCCCTTCCCAGGAGGGGCCTCGGGCGCTACACAGGAATGTCTCCGCAGTAATGGAGGCCCCAAGGCCTGCCCTCCAGCAGGCCTTGACACGACAACCCGTGTCGCCTTCCGTGCAACACCGCGCCACAGATGCGCCACGCCATCTTGCATTTATCATTTACTTCTCTTCCACATTTATATAAAAATTGGATGTCGGTATGTATGACCTTGATAAACTCCGACACCGGTTGACTGATAGCCATGAAAGTTGGCACATCGAAGTGATTTTTTTCATGGAGAAGGTTTTTATGCTACCCATTTTGCTATAACTCGCCGCTAGACGGCGCTGTAGCGCATCAACTTCTAAACCGTTCAACAGATCGCCACGGGTAAACAGAAAATCACAGGTCCATAGACATGCAAACAGTAATTATGTGTCATTTCTATATGTAAAACCTCTTGCAGACGGCCGTCAATAAAAAAAATAAACGATTGCTTGAGCGGTCAGACGTTATTGCAATCTAAAACGAGCGATCAGATATTTCGCGAAAAATACATTTTCTTAAACTTGGCGTAGCTTTTTTCCACCTGCATCGTGGATGATTAGCAGTACATTACCGCGACTTCATTGGCTAAGTTGAGTGCGGTGAAGCATCTATATGCATCTTAAATTGAAGGAGATGTATGTTGGAAAGTACAATGTTTTTAATTCCAGCCCATTTCCAAATAAACAGCGTGTATAATGTGTGATAAAAAAAATATTGTGAATGAATTTTATAGTATCAACTGCTGACGCTACATCTATTTGAAGTAATAAGCCCAGTGACCAGATCCATCGAGTCTGAACAAGTTAAGACTTGTCAATCGGCTTCCAAAGCCAAATAAATGAGGTCATTTTTACTGTGTCTGTCGCGCTTCATGGATGGAGAGCAGGAAATTTCGCGGATTAGTCCGGCCTCAGGGTAGAATTCAAAGTCATAGGTGCGCTCAACCGATGTTTGCTAAACCATTGGTAGAGACCTGCAAAATTCGCGGTTTCGATGGCCTTCAGGATAGACTGCACATTCTCCTGTACACTGGGCAAATAACGCAAGTCCATTGGTTGTTGACTTGTAAGTCGCCTCAGCTGGTTTGTCTGTGATTCGATCCTTCTTTGCTTGGGGGTTTATAATTGGTTGGGATTCGCCAAGATGAAGAGTAAGCCAATATAAAAATTATCTAAGAGGTATATGTGTTTGAATTCTAGCTTCTTATCACCGAATGAATCCGAGAATTTTGCAGGTCTGTACGTTATGACGTTATCACGTAAGCCGACTCCACAGAGAACACACCTGGTGTGCTGCAGGCACTGACCTGTCCGACGGCCTCCTCTTGCCGTTCTCCGTGACGTCGGAGTGGAATATCTCCGAGGCCTCGCTGGGCGAGAAGGCTGGGTCCAGCACCACGTGCTCGTGGTGTCTCAGGTACTGCTGCGGCGTCTGCGAGACACAGACACACACACGCCGTGGTCAGCGCGTCTCCCGCCAGACCTGGCTCCATCGGCGAGGGTCGAGGTCATAGCGGCGCGAGACACTCGAGAAAACAATACCTAGGCAAGCTAGCGAATAAGAACTGCCTTGTTGGGTCACGACTGTACCCCAACTAGCAGGCCATAGTCCAGTACGTGTCCGAACTCAATCCCTGATGTAGGGGCAGGCATTTTTCGCGAAAAGATCTGAACGCCTATTAGATTGCAACAAGGTATACCCGTGCCAGCGGTTTCTTACTTGTGATTGGCGGCCGTCTGCGAGAGAAGCCGTTGCCTTGTTCGACCGAGCCATTCAGGACGCTTTTGCTTCTACACTGAATTACTGTGATTGGTGTTTGTAACAATCGGCATGTACCTGAAAGAAACTCACCCAATCACGGAACACAGATTATGCTACAGTGTTTTAACTTTCGGCAAGTCTAGGAAACTTTTCGCGAAATATGCATGCCCCTACTGATAGGTAACGAAAAAACCCACTGTTTTAATAAACTGCACCCTGCGCGAGGCTAGAAACTGATTACAATGCAATCTAGCAGATGTTTGGAAAACCATCGATACACTTGCTACTCCAAATACCCCACAGACAGCAGCACTATCGCGGGAATTAAATAGTGTAATTATCATTTACTCGGGTACTTTTAAAGTTAGGATCATTTGTTTTCATGAACATTCAAGTGTGCAAAATGTATTCCAGGATAATTTTGCTGTCATAAGTTTCATTTGGCACACCAACATGCTTGGTACGTCCTCCGATGATCACAAAAATGACTATATACGAGTTAATGGCGCCTGACGCTGTTCCTCCATCTGGACGAAATCAACTGAAATGTGAGCTCTGCGCATGCGTGGAATCTGAGCGACACGACGGCAAAGAATAGGACACCAAAATTCGTTTCTCCGAAAGTTCTTCACCGACTGTTTTGAAATTTCGAACACGCTAGTTTTTTTTTTTTTAATTCCTACGTCACATCTGTGACAAGTAAAAACATAGATAGGTAAAAAACATTAATTTTTAATAATTTCATTGCTAGGTATACAGTGACATTTATAGGGTATACACATATACATACATAGATATAGGTGTATAGAGGAAGGAGATGGAGTAGGATATGCATATGTGCTTGTAGTTAGAGATAAAGAGGATTAGAGAGATATACGATGCCAGGTGGCATTAGATAGTTTGTAATAAAATGTGTAAAGATCAACGCTAAGTATCCTATAGACACGCAGAGGTATCGATAGACTGGAAAAATTCGCGATTTCAATTACCTCTAGGATAGACTCCAAGATCCGCTATGTACTAGGACAAATTGCACCTGCTCATTGGATAATGACTCGTGACACGTGTTACCTGGGATGCTTGTAATTTCATACTCCTTTTGTTGAAGGTTTTTTTCACTGGCTTAGAGTCCTTCAGGTAAACGGTGGTCCAATCACTGACTCAGAATGAAGGTGAACGAGTTTTGGAGTCCAGCCTACCGCGAAATGAATCCGCGAATTTTTCCGGTCTCTACAAATACGTAGGGGGCGTGCATATTCCGCGAAAAGATTCTCCGACACTTGCTGAAAGTTAAAAAAAATCTGTAGCATAATCTGTGTTTCGTGAGTGGCGTGAGTTTATTTCAGGTGCATGTCCACTGTCAGCACACCAATCACAGTGATTCAGTGCGGATTCAAACGCGTTCTGGGTGGCTCGGGCAAATAAGGCAACGACTTCTCTCGCAGACGGCCGCCGATCACAAGGAAGAAACCACTGCACATTAGTGACCGCGAGCTGGTGGGGCTGGCAGGAAGAGGGCGCTACCCCGGGTGTGTGTGTGTGGGGGGGGGTTGCCTCCTCAACCCCCCCCCCCAAAAGGGCGGGGCAGCGAAGCACAGTCGCTCGGGGCGCGACATCTGCGGGCGCTCCCCCAATATTTAACCTACACGCAGTCGCGGCCCGCGCCACCCGGGGCCGGAAACAACCCTTACAGAAGAAGCCTTCAGCGGGCAAACATCCGGACAGGAATATATTTTTTATTTTATCCCTCTCTCGCGATCGACCCCTGACGGGTTCACGAGGCGGCCTCTGGGCCGATAGGAAACCCCGCGACACACACACACACACACACGTGAGCAGAGCTCCAGAAACAGAGAAAAAAAGAAGAAGAAAAAAGAAACTACGTGATTGTTAAACTGCTCTCGAGACAATGCGGAAAAGCAATTTAAAAATACGCTGACGGATGGATTAGAAGTCTTGTTTTTTAGTCTTAAGTTTATGAAATGTTATTTTTTTTTATATAGTAGCGTGTTTGAAGCATGAAACAGCCAGTAAGTATCTCCGCCTGTGATGTGATGTCACCGCTGTACCGCGCGCACCGGCGAGACTCGGCTGGGCCGTGTCTCAGTCCGCCGTCGACGCCAGACGCTGGAGGCATGGATCCCATCACTTCACGCTCACAGAGTAAGTAATAAAGAGGCGCCACTCCCACAGCATTGATCGTTCGCTTAAATTTGTAAACAAAACCCTTGCGATCGTACAATTTATTTGCAACTTGACAACGAAAAGAAAAAAATTACAGCCAAATACAACCTGAGGAGGGTTTAGCGCGTGATTATAATTATAAAAAATTATAAAAATGGCATCACAAGAAACTATTTATAATTAGAATAGAAGTGATTTCTAGTACCTACTGTAACAGCAACTTAAATTAACTCATATTAGTAACAACTGGACATGTAATAAACTAAAGAGATAAAAACTTGTAATATATTTTTCCCGATGTTGGTGAAACATGGTATGATCCAGTTTTTAAGGATTCAGTTCGTCCTATCTACTGTCCCCTGCACGCCCGCCGATAGCACCCCCTGGACCCGGGGCTGCCAGTGTCCCTGGGAACCTGCCCCCCCCCCCCCCCACTCCCTCAGCAGTTACGTCCTTCTGGCCGCTCGGCCGGCCTCGACTAGGCCCCAGCAGACCGGCTCCCGAGGCAGGCGACTCACGGGAGAAGTCAGGCGAGGGAAAAAAGGAAGGAAAAAAATTAAAAATAATAAAGAAGAGAAAGAACTTAACTCGATGGAGAAACGGGAGTTTTGTATTTTTAACAGTTTCATCTTTTGGCGCCTAACTCTACGCCTCCCCCCTTCCTTTTCGAAGTTTTTTAATTTATTTTTACTTTCCCTCGCCGATTCCTTTTCACTCTCTCTCTCTCTCTCTCTCTCTCTTTTAACTTTTTTTTCCTTCGACTTCCTTTCGCCTGCATGTGTCTCACCTACCCTCCCCCTCCCCCCCTTACCCGCTCCTGAACTCGCGTAATGAGCCGAGATTTAATTAGTCTTGCTGTGAAGGGTTCGAAGGGTTCGTACCCCCCACTCCACCCCCCCCCCCGTCCCTCCGCAAAGAACAAGAACAAGAAGCAGAAGAAGAAGAAGGAAGTAGGGAGTTATTTTGATGGCAAATCAGAAAGCATCAATCATGAAGGGGTAAGATTGTGTGGGGAAGGGGGGCGGGAGGAAGGGAAACTGAGGGATGTATTGGGGGAGATAGGGAAGGGGGGGCGGAGTGTATTTGCATATTATCAATTAACTGCGCGGCCGGCCGCTGTGCCCGGAGCGCGCTGCGAGCGACTGGCTCTCGCGAGTAATTGAACAGCCCGCCGCCAAGAAGCAGTACAGTTCACTGACCCCCGCTCTGGGATGCAGCGCAGGGCTTATCTTCCGTGCCGAGTCCTTTACTTGAGGGGGCGCCTCCCATTTCAGGTCAGGATCTTATATTTATATTAATCACTGATCAATAGACACTGGAAAAATTCGCGATTCCAATGACCTCTGGGATAGACTCCAAGATCCTCTATGTGCTAGGACAAATTGCACCTGCTCATTGGATAATGACTCGTGACACGTGTCACCTGGGATGCTTGTAATTTGATACTTCTTTTGTTGAAGGGTTTTTCACTGGCTTAAAGAGTCCTTCAGGTAAACGGTGGTCCAATCACTGACTCAGAATGAAGGTGAACGAGTTTTCAGTCTAGCCTACCGCGAAATGAATCCGCGAATTTTTCCGGTCTCTAGATCAATTTGAAGACTTTTTCAATTGTTTAACTTTCACGAAATGAAAAAAATATATACAGCGCATACATTTTGCATAATTAGCTGTCGAAGTTACATTTTTAACGTTTTTGGGTTGTACAAATAAGGAGAATTAAATTTATTCCAGAACTGAAACTTTTTAGGTTTAACTGCAATACCACTGGCTACATCATGATATGGTTTGAATTTCTATCAAAATAACTCATTTCATGTTTCTTGGCTGTCAAAATCGTAACAAATTTGAGCCTCTTTTTCTGGGATGCCGATGTTCATGCCGTCCTGGATTTTTGCTGTAAACTCAGTTATCGCGGTGTTCAAAGCCTCGCTGTTTTCAATGTTAATTTCGGCCTTATCGGGTAAACTTATTGTTAGGTAAGTTTTCAAACTTGGCCAGTCCGCGTTTTTTTTTTTTAGTCCCTCACTTCCCGCGGTGGGTTTGATGCGTCGTCGAAAACCAAGTGGACAGGGATATGACGTGTACAGCCTCTGCCCAGGTCGTGTGTGGGCTCTGGAGGGGAGGGGGGAGGGCATGGACACGGTAATCTTTACTTAGCTGGTCGGCACAGAGTAGCCTACCATTTTCTGTGGCTCTCAGTGTTTCTCATTGATGTCTCCTACAACTAGGAAGCTCTGGGCTGCCCCATTCAGGGCGTTCAGATCAGCCACACTGAGGGACCTACCTGTGGTCGCATACACTGATATTAGTTAATTTGTTTAGCGGTTTATAATTAAATTTATTCCTACTGCTTCTAAGTTTTGTAAATCGTGTAGCCGGCCAGCGGAGTGTCTGGCGCTGGCATGGACTGCCAGGTCTACTATGCCGCCTCCAGCGTCTCGGTCGCTAGAGTTGGTCTGTCAGCCGGCACTAGCTGGGCTTAACTTATCGCAGCTATTCTTATTCAATATTTGTCCAGGTGATTTGTGAATTCCGGTAGTTTATTTGTTGATGCCGCGTGCATCCCAGAAGAAGAGGGAATGTAACTTGAGACTACTGGCCGGGGCTGTGTTGCAACTCAGGGCCTGGGTAGTGGCCGCCAGGGATCGCACAGACAAGCGCACAGACGAGCCATCGGTGACAGGTGCTGGCCTGCTGCGGGGCCTGTCTGGGTCGGGGCAGCTGGGACAGCTGGGACATCTGGGGCAGCTAGGGCATCTGGGACAGCTGGGGCATCTGGGACAGCTGGGACAGCTATGGCATCTGGGACAGCTGGGACAGCTGTGGCAGCTGGGGCAGCTAGGGCATCTAGGGCAGCTAGGGCATCTGGGACATTTGGGACAGCTGGGGCAGCTAGGACATTTGGGACAGCTGGGGCAGCTAGGACATTTGGGACAGCTGGGGCAGCTAGGGCAGTTGGGACAGCTAGAGCAGTTGGGACAGCTATGGCATTTGGGACAGCTGGGGCATTTTGGACAGCTAGGGCATTTGGGACAGCTGGGTATTTAGGACAGCTGGGGCAGCTAGGGAATCTGGGACAGTTGGAGAAGCTAGGGCATATGAGGCAGTTAGGGCATTTGGAACAGCTGGGGCATTTGGAACAGCTGGAGCATCTGGGGCAGCTAGGGCATCTGGGGCAGCTAGGGCAGCTGGGGCATAAATACACTTAGCCCGAGCATCCACGGTACAGTGGAGTCTATCCTGGAGGAAACTGTACCTAGCCTGAAGACCACGCTGTAGGACATCTGTAGAGCTCACCCTGCTCCCGCTCGCTTGGCCGGGGGGGGGGGGGGGGGGGGGGAAGTAGCAGTTTGTTTAATTAGCGATAGTTTACAAGCGACCCACGCACCTTCACGGACCGGCGCCACATTTGCTAAATGGACCAGTCTCAAGATGTTCCCCTCCCCCCCCCCTCCCCCGCTCCAGGGGTTAGGAGGTGGGGGAGGGGCGGGGCTTGTGGCGTCAGCTGGCCGGGTACAGGCTGACCAGCAAGCAGCGGCACGCGTCAGTCCAGCACGCCGTCTCGCGGTCATCGTTCACAATCGCAGGTGTTTGTCACCTTGTAGCTTCCGCTTGAACGCAATCTGCTTCCTAGACGTGACTACCAGAAATAGAAGGGAATATTTTTTTGTTTGACTATAACGCATTTAATACAACATCCCATATATAATATAACTAGTGGTAAAAATTTTGTGAAAAACTGCATCAAAACGTAAAATTCAATATCTTTGACCCAGAGTATTTTATGACTATTGTACACAGGGATGTTCAGCCAGTCTAGGTTTCTGAGTTTCGCCCTTCATTTAAAACCAGCAATGGCTCATATCGATGAAAATCTTTTAAATGAAGCTTCTGCATTGTAAAAATAATTTAAAGAACGTACTTTTACGCACTTATTACATACAAGTATCGATATACGTCCATTCCTGCCTGCCAAAACCAGAGTCAGGCGTATGTCTGATGAAAGCGTCAAACGCAAGCTATTTCGACGTTTATTTGCGTCCCATGCATTGGGGGAGAGAAAACAGCGATGAGAAACAAAGTTTATAACTGTGCGTTAAATATATATTTTTTTTAATTTTGAAGAGTAATGACAAACAGTTTAAACTGTAGAGGAAAAATGTTTTCTTGAAGTCTGCGGCACATGCCTACACTCTTGACACGGAACTGGTAAAAAGTACTGTGAATAAGTGGGACTTCGCTTGAAAACAGTTAAAACTGCACAAACCAATTCAAAACGGAGCGGTTCTAGCAGTGTCTCAGTTAAATTCTGGCGATTCCCAATGTAATGAACCGGTCGATTTGTCGTGTTTCTCATATATTTATTGTTCGATTGCGAATTGTTGAAACGAGCAGGAAGTGTGAAATAGCTGGTGGCCAGCGGTTACCTACTTGAGAGTCACCCTGTAGCAATTTGTCTCCTGAGCTTTCTTTCCGCCGGCAGTTTTCCTTTCTAATTGTGACGACTTGCGAAGGTGGGCGGGGGGTAAAGGGGGGGGGGAAGGGGTTTAGGTAAGGGGGGGGGGGGCGAACTTCTATACACACGTAAAATTATGACAAAAAGCCAACCCGTTTATTTCCAACTCCCCTTCTTCCGTCTTCCCCCCCTCCACCAACCCAACCTACCTTTCGCAATCCGAGTTATTAGAAAAGTTTGCCCCGTCATGCTTCAAACCGTTAATTTTGTATGGGCGTGTTTGGCGAACGCTGCTGCCAGGGGCTTATTTATTTAATCTCTCCTCGCGGGGCACGGCAGATTAGTAACCGATGCCTGGCGCGGCAGTAAAGTAATTAAGAAGCCGGGTTTAGCCGCGAGGAAACCGTTAAAAGAAACAGGGACGCGGGAGTTATAAAAGTTGTTGATATCAGGTTACGGCACGCCCTGTAGCTCACGCAGGCGCCACGGAAGTGACAGACGTTAAGTTTCGTAACCACCCGGTGCTCATTTAATTTGTTCCGCGGTAAAAGTTGTGTAATGTCGGGAAGTTCCACGTCACAGATATTGTGTGCTGTTCGGGACATGCAATTAAGGTCTCGTTGTCACGAACAAACTTGCGCCGTCCTTACTGCAACTTCAGCTGCGATAAAGTAATTATGTTAAATTCCCGCGTGACTGCTACGATTTTTGTCCAAAATCAAGACAATCACATGCAAGGTAACATAAACACTTGTACAAAATAACCGGTTATGCAAAAATACACAATGTAAAACAATAAAAATATGCACACGTCCAGGAATAATTAAAAAAAAACACAAGTTCTTGACCGCCACGATTGTTAGAGGTGAAACTTCACAGACTGATTGTAGTTCTTCGTCAGCTCGCAGATAGCGCTGCTGTGTTCTCGGCAAATAACACGATAACTAAAATATGAAACATAATTTCGCGATTAAGGGGCTTTATTGTTAAAGCTAGTACAGTAAAATAGCATGGTATGTGTTTTCAAATTTATATAAACATGGAAAAGCCTTTAGAGTTGTGTGTGTAGAGGGTAACTGACGCATCCGCCGTCACAAGGCCTCGCCACAGAAGTGCAAGTGAAGCAAACATGGCGCCAATTTGCAACGCAGTTACAACGCTGATGTTTACACTTTCTGTAAGGCTCTGAACTTTACATTTTTTGGATTTAATACGTATTAGACACGTTATGAAAAGATTATGAGAATGAATTTTTACAATGCGCACGCAGCATGAAACCAAATTTGACAGGATGAAAGAAGGAAAGTTTACTATATATATATTTTTTTTCAGAAATAAGTTAGCCACTGTAGCCTACAAGTTGAATGTTATAATATACATACATGTTAGCTACAGATCAGGCATAGCTGCCAGCGAGCTTTATTCAATGGAAATGAAGAAGTAAGGGAGTAAATAAGTGCAGGGAATAGCGAGTGAGGGAGAAAATTAGGATGGGTAGGAGTGAGGGAAGGAGATAATGAGTGATGGAAGTAGATAATGAGGGAGGTAGATAATGAGGGAGGTAGATAGTGAGGGAGTTAGATAGTGAGTGAGGGAGATAGTGAGTGAGGGAGATAGTGAGTGAGGGAGATATTGAGGGAGATAGATAGTGAGGGAGTGAGATAGTGAGGGAGGTAGATAGTGAGGGAGGTAGATAGTGAGGGAGTGAGATAGTGAGGGAGGGAGATAATGAGGAAGGGAGATAGTGAGGGAGGGAGATAGTGAGGGAGGGAGATAGTGAGGAAGGGAGATAGTGAGTGAGGGAGATAGTGAGTGAGGGAGATCTTGAGGGAGATAGATAGTGAGGGTGGTAGATAGTGAGGGAGGTAGATAGTCAGGGAGGGAGATAGTGAGGGAGGTAGATAGTGAGGGAGGTAGATAGTGAGGGAGTGAGATAGTGAGGGAGGGAGATAGTGAGGGAGGTAGATAGTGAGGGAGTGAGATAGTGAGGGAGGTAGATAGTGAGGGAGGTAGATAGTGAGGGAGTGAGATAGTGAGGGAGGGAGATAGTGAGGGAGGGAGATAGTGAGGGAGGTAGATAGTGAGGGAGGTAGATAGTGAGGGAGTGAGATAGTGAGGGAGGGAGATAGTGAGGGAGGGAGATAGTGAGGGAGGTAGATAGTGAGGGATTGAGATAGTGAGGGAGGTAGATAGTGAGGGAGGTAGATAGTGAGGGAGGTAGATAGTGAGGGAGTGAGATAGTGAGGGAGGGAGATAGTGAGGGAGGTAGATAGTGAGGGAGTGAGATAGTGAGGGAGGTAGATAGTGAGGGAGGTAGATAGTGAGGGAGGTAGATAGTGAGGGAGGTAGATAGTGAGGGAGTGAGATAGTGAGGGAGGGAGATAGTGAGGGAGGGAGATAGTGAGGGAGGGAGATAGTGAGGGAGGGAGATAGTGAGGGAGGGAGATAGTGAGGGAGGGAGATAGTGAGGGAGGGAGATAGTGAGTGAGGGAGATAGTGAGTGAGGGAGATCTTGAGGGAGATAGATAGTGAGGGTGGTAGATAGTGAGGGAGGTAGATAGTGAGGGAGGGAGATAGTGAGGGAGGTAGATAGTGAGGGAGGTAGATAGTGAGGGAGTGAGATAGTGAGGGAGGGAGATAGTGAGGGAGGGAGATAGTGAGGGAGGGAGATAGTGAGGGAGGGAGATAGTGAGGGAGGGAGATAATGAGGGAGGGAGATAGTGAGGGAGGTAGATAGTGAGGGAGTGAGATAGTGAGGGAGGGAGATAGTGAGGGAGGTAGATAGTGAGGGAGGTAGATAGTGAGGGAGGGAGATAGTGAGGGAGGTAGATAGTGAGGGAGTGAGATAGTGAGGGAGGTAGATAGTGAGGGAGGTAGATAGTGAGGGAGTGAGATAGTGAGGGAGGGAGATAGTGAGGGAGGGAGATAGTGAGGGAGGGAGATAGTGAGGGAGGGAGATAGTGAGGGAGGTAGATAATGAAGGAGGGAGATACTGAGTGAGGGAGATAGGGAGACAGTGAGGGGAGACGGCGCCCTCACCTGCTTGGCTGTCCTGGCGAGGCAGCTGACCTCGCGCTGCAGCAGCGGCAGGTGCGCCCTCAGGAAGGGCACTACGAAGGGCCGCAGGGGGAAGTTTGTCACGTCCTGCAGCGAGTGGTGGAACTCCTCTATGCTCATGTTGCTGCTCTGCAGGCCAAGGACAGAACAGGCGGGTGTTGTCTCTGCACTGCCACACTGCGGTCTCTCTGACACACGGTACAACTCGCTGTCATGCCCGCACCATGTGTCCAGCCTCCGTAGCGCTCATCTCGGTGCGTGGGGTTGTGGGTGCGAGTCCCGAGTAGGCAATGCATAGAAACCCGGAAAAATTCGCGGATTCAATGACCTCCAGGATAGACTCCAATATCCTCCACACACTCGGGCAAATGCCAACTGTACATTGGCTGCTGACTTGTGAGTCGTCTCGACTGGGTAACCTGTGATTCGACACTTCCATGAGTGAGGGTCTCTAATTGGCCCCCAGTCCTCCAGATTAACAGTGAACCAATGGCAGAAGCAGCACTAATGTGTAATTATTTGAATTTTAGCATAACACGTAATGAACCCGCGAAATTTTTCAGGTCTCTAGCCAATGCATCATCAACTGTAGGATTGGGAATGGTTAACTTGCTAGCAGACTCCTAGTATGTATTCTGGCATTGAATTAGTGGGCGTTGACGGTATCAAAGAGTGTTGAGTGTGTTTGAATTCGGCGAGTTAGTGAAATTTTCCGTATTGATGAAAAGGAACAAACTGGTTAGAAACTACAGCGTTTCCTCAAAAACACACCTGGGAGATTTATGCACAATTTTTACATCATGGCTTCGTTACCGCGAGAAGCATATCCACCCCTTGCACTCATTCTGTGTTCTCGCCGGCATGTAAAGTGGACTGAATCCGTCTAGACGAGAGAGGGAGGGGGGAGGTTGGAGCAGCTTAAAGTTAAACTAAAAAAACTACCTCACAGTTGAAAGCTACACACACACACATAAAAAAAACTATCACTCTTACCTAAAACAGTTTTTTCCTGTAAATTAATTTTGATAGCTATTTTGAATTTATCGTTTATTACTAAATATTTACTAAATGTCATTTTCGATGTGTGAAAGTTCACACAATGAAAAGAAAAAAAATTGCGTTGCTTTTATCATTAAAAAGTATTTAATAAATATCAGTTCATAAGATTTAAGACGAAACACATGAAATGCAAGACAGCTATCGTGATATATTTACGGATAAACGTCTAGGGTATCAGTCACGACAGTAACACGACATGATCCACTTGATGTGAGACGGAGCACTTACATGTAGTCTGTGGGACACAGCCTCTTACACTCTCGAGGGTCTCAATAACAAGTGCTCCCGGCTCGCGGTGAGGGGGAGATATCGGCATCTACTGCCCCACTCCCCACGAGCGCCTCTTGGCGTCTCGCACAATGGGTGCGCCGCGACGCCTGGACCGTGAAATTACCTGCCTCCCCCCCCCTTCCCCTGGTCGAAGAACCACTGCCTACACGCGGGCGGTCCCCCCCCCCCCCCCGCCGTACAAGGGCCGACCCACCAGACTGCATCGCTCAGGTACTGACGATACAAGACTGCATCGCCCAGGTACTGACGCTACGAGACTTCAATCGCTCAGGCGCTGATGATACAAGACTGCATCGCCCAGGTAGTGACGCTACGAGACTGCAATCGCCCAGGTACACACGCTACGAGACTGCAATCGTCGAGGTATTGACGCTACCAGACTACAATCGCCCAGGTACTGACGCTATGAGATTTCGATCGCTCAGGCGCTGACGATGCCAGACTGCAATCGTCCAGGTACTGACGATACGAGACTGAAATCGACCAGGTACTGACGCTACGAGACTTCGATCGCTCAGGCGCTGACGATACGAGACTGCAATCGACCAGGTACTGACGCTACGAGACTTCGATGTCCAGGTACTGACGCTACAAGACTTTTCAATTGTGTGTGTATATATATAAGTACGGTTATGTTACCCATATGTATAATTTATTTTCAATATAAATCTATACATTACTATTATAATTAAAATTTGATATATTATATTTATTGATATTCTTTATTAATCAGTATACACGAGTTTATATTAATATTGAATAAATAGTTTTTTTTTAATTATATTGATCTTCTATTTTACCAACCGTGTTTACAACACCGCTCCAGTCCTGTTGATTGTGTGCATGCCACAGGGCCGTCGCGTGGCGAGGCGTGGGGAGGGGAGTGGAGGGGAGGAGAATACAGGGCAGGGCAGGCGAGGGGAGGCGAGGGGAGGGGAGGACAGGCGAGGGGAGAAGGGCCAGGGGAGGTGAGGGGAGGTGAGGCGAGGCGAGGGGAGGGGAGGCGAGGCGAGGCGAGGCGAGGGGAGGCCAGGGGAGGTGAGGGGAGGTGAGGCGAGGCGAGGCGAGGGGAGAAGGGCCAGGGGAGGTGAGGGGAGGTGAGGCGAGGCGAGGCGAGGGGAGAAGGGCCAGGGGAGGTGAGGGGAGGTGAGGCGAGGCGAGGGGAGGGGAGAAGGGCCATGGGAGGTGAGGGGAGGTGAGGCGAGGCGAGGGGAGGGGTGGTGAGGCGAGGGGAGGGGAGGCGAGGCGAGGCGAGGGGAGAAGGGCCAGGGGAGGAGAGGGGAGGTGAGGCGAGGCGAGGGGAGGGGCGGGGTGGGGAGGAGAGGCGAGGGGAGTCAAGGAGAGGAGAGGAGAGGTCTGGTGAGGAGAGACGAGGGAAGGGCAGGAGATGGCGAGGGTGGGGGGAGGGGACGAATGGCGAGGCGAGGCGAGGCGACTCACCACGAGGCTGAAGACGAGCGCGCGCACGCGGTCGCCCGTGTCGGGGGAGATGTCGCCGCCGAACTGCACCAGCGTGCTGAGGAAGCGCTTGGTCTTGCCGAGGGTGCGCGCCCCCGCCCCCGGGCCCCCCTCCAGCAGCGGCGGGCTGCTGCTGCCTGCAAGCACCACGCATATACACAACACGTCACCGCTAGCGTCACTCCAACACTCTACTTACTGCTATGGAAACACTCCCCCGGAAAATTAGACTAATTTAATCTTTCAAACAACACAACTTTAATTTTGAAGATGGTCCTGCCAATTAATTTTAGAATATTTTTTAAAAGACTTTCCTAATAAATTATCATCAGGTTGGTTTTATTAATGCTCAAATTGATATTTTCGGTGTACAATCTTATTATACGGGACAAGATAATGAAAAATTTAATTTTTACTGTTCCCATGAATGCCCATGCTTATCTGGCCTGAGCCACTCAGGACGCGTTTGCTTCCGCGCTGAAGGTTGTGGCCGGTGTGCCTGAATGAAACTCGACCAATCATGATGACGCATCAGTGTTATAGTTTCCTTCAAGTGTGTCGAGTACCTAGTGACTGGTGGCTAGTGACTGGTGGCTAGTGACTGGTGGCTAGGTACTGGTGGCTGGTGACTGGTGACTAGTGGCTGAGGGCTGGTGACTGGTGACTGGTGTCTATAGTGACTGGTGGCTGGTGGCTGGTGACTGGTGGCTAGTGACAGTTGTCTAGTGACTAGTGACTGGTGGCCAGTGACTGGTGGCTAGTGACTGGTAGCTAGTGACTGGTGGCTAGTGACTGACCGGCACTGCCGTTGAGCACGGGCGAGGCGGCGTAGCGCAGGGAGGCGCCCAGCGCCGTGGGGCTGGTGTGTCCGGCCAGCGGGGAGCTGGCGGTGCTGGCGGCCAGGCGCGCGCCCTCTGGGCTGTCGGGCGTCTTGGCGCGCTCCTTGGCCGCGCCTGCGGCACACCGCGCTCCGGCACACTCCGGCACACTCTGGTACACTCTGGCACACTCCGGCACACTCTGGGATACCACCACACTCCAGTACATTCCTGCATTCCACCACACTGCAGTACATTCCTGCATACCATCACACTGCAGCACACTCTATTCCTTCCGGCATACCACCACACTGCAGTACATTCCTGCATACCACCACACTCCAGCACACTCTAGTCCTTCCGGTATACTACCACACTGCAGCACACTCCAACATCTAACCACATTCCAGTACACTCCAGCATCACGACACACTCCAGTACTCTCTATTCCTTCCGGCATACCAACACACTCCAGGTGCTCCAATCTCTTCGGCATCACAGCACACTCGAGTACATTCCAGCATCACACCACACCACACCACTTGATAGTACTCTATGGACTAAATGAACTTTAAAAGTAATTATGAAAAAAGCACAAACATTATTTTTTGTTAATATTTTATAATATTTTAGTAATAAGTTTTTTATACATATATTATTTAATACTGTTTATTTACATTATTTACGCGGAGTAGTGATTTTATTGTAGTGTTCAGATCATATTGTGAACCTAAACGAGGTGTACACCAAATGTTATTCGGTGATACACTTACAGTGATAACAAGGGGGAATAAATGATATTGCCTTATAACCATTAGATCTAATGTTTTGGTCAATTTTGTGCAAGTCTCCAATAGTTCTTAAAAGAAGTTAAAAGTAACATGACGAGATCTTAAAACAAACTTAAAGTGGTTAAGTTGTATATAATAAATGCTTGGGTAAGTAAAAAGGGTAAGAAGCTGCTTAACTGCTCAATAGCAGCACCGGTGCAGGGGAACAGCGTGAAAGTGTTTTGTGTTTGGGTGTGAAGCTGTGCATGTTGGGGGGTATACGTAGTGTTCCCGCATTACCGCCGTGTGCTGCGGGTTGCCGCCCGGTGCGCGGCCAGGCGTGCCCGCGGTCCAGCTCGCTAGGGCTGCCGCAGTGGCATCTCCCGGTCCAGCGATGGACATCACAGTTTCCGAGGGCCAGACACACGTGTGTGTGCTTTTAAATTTCCAACAACAATTTCTAGTGTCATTTTAATCTGCGGAATATCCGATGAATACACTGGTGCAGCATGTGATGAATAGAGACCGGAAAAATTCGCGAATTAATTTCGCGATAGGCTAGAATACAAATAGTTATACCTCAGTGCTGCCTCTGCTATTGGCTCGCAACTCACCTGGATGACTCTGGTGCCAATAAGAAACACCCAACCAACGCTTTATCGAATCACAGGCTGCTACGTTGGGGCATCTCACAAGACAGAAGCCAATGGGTGGGTGACATTTGACCGAGAGTACGTAGAACTATGGAGTTCATCCTACAGGTCATTGAACCCGCGAATTTTTCCGGTCCCTAGTGATGAAGGAACGAAGGAAAAATAATTATCTTAAAAATACAATTTACAAAATATAAAAAAAAAATATCCCACTAAAAATCACAATTAAACATTGAATCACCCATCTTTATTTTAAATATTACTGTAAGATAATTTTGCCATTTCAAAAAGTGTCTTATTCTAAGCGATACCTGTACTCCGCGAATACTACACAAACCACTGTAGCTTCTCCTTGCGGTTACTGGCTGAGGTCGGAGGGAGGTGTCTCCCCGCTCTTGACGGGGCCAATGAGAAGGCAGGTACCGTACTGCTGCGCGCCGTGACTGCAGTGTTCAGTGAAATATCTCGTCACGAGACGTATACGCGAGTCACGAGACGTATACGCGAAATACAGTTGTCCCCACTTATCCCACAAGCAACCAATCATAAACAGCTAGTGCATGGTGCTATCTGTATACTGACCGCTCGAGGAAGGACAGACATCGCCGCTGAATGACTCACGCAACAGCGCTCCAACAGCGAAGTCCCGTATCACACGGCAACTAGATAGTTTATTTTTTATGGCATTACGTTGCCCTAAGGGCATTAAAAAAACAGATTCTTCTGTCTAAGCTTAATATAATGTATATAAAAAATTGCGCTATTTTTTGTAATAATTAGCACTTACGCGAATTTTTACGCCAATTATATACATGCGCTTGATGTAAGCTTTTGGACATACGCCATTGCTAAGCACATGTATGTCTGCAGAAGAAAACTACAAAAAACCCAAAAGACAAAAACACAAATTAAGCAAAAAAATTGCTGTTTTCAACAGGATATAAACCAAACATAAAATTCCATAACAGGAATATGGTCAACAAACAAATAAAATCAAAAATACATGTGCTTAGCAATGGCGTAGGTCCAAAAGCTTACATCAAGTCATGCACTCCCATTGCACAAATCTTACAAAGATAATATATACATGCGGTATTTCAACTAACAATAAAAAAAAATTAAAACTTAAAAGTAATTCAAAAAGACAGATACCTAGTAAATCACCCTATTTTAATTTTAATAGTATTTTTTTTAAGTAAATAAAGTATGTAATATATTCGAGAATACAGAAAACCACGTGTACGTGACGGTAAACGGCATCGTCCCCAGGAAGAAGAGCTGGTCGCTTGGGCGCTTCTCGCCCGGGGCCTCTGGCGCGGGACTCGCTATTAAGGCCGCGTCACGCACAAGGCGCGCCGCCGACACTTGATCGATGTCGAGTGTCAGCTGACCCCTCACCTCCGCACGCGCAACCCCCCTCCCCTACAGCCCGTCAGCATGCTTCCTTACGCTGGGAGCCACGGGGAGTTCCCTCTTTTGGAATTCATCTTAATACAATCAGAACAGTGAAGTTTTTCTACGGGCTTTTACAATAATGTTCAATCGTGTGATTTTTTTTTTTATTGTGTTATTGTTAGAGACCGGAAAATTTCGCAGACGCGTTTCGCGGTAGACTACAATCCAAAAACGTTTACGTTAGGTTAAGGCGGGGTTTTTAACTAATTGTTCCTGATTATAAAAAAAATTATTTTGATTAAATTTGCAAAAACTGTAAATAATATTTGAAAATTAAAAAGTACGCAATTTTTTCATTAACGTTTTCTTATGACGTTATCACGTAAAATTATCGTCCGTAAACCGACTTTACAGACTAAATCCCCCTTTTTTTTGTGAATGTTAGTTTTGCGGCCAGAGAGTTTGTAAAACGATGCATCTTCCCCCGTTCACGGCAGGAATAGATGCTTCCTGCATGCGCGGGCTGTTCGCTGATGATCGAGCACGTGCTCTATCTCCAACTGGAGATCTTCCTCCAGCATCGACTCCACGATCCTCTTCGTGCCCGGGTGGGTATCCCCTTATCGCGTCTCTTCCATCAGTAGAGACCGGAAAAATTCGCGAATTCATTTCGCGATAGGCTAAAATACAAATAGTTATACCTCAGTGCTTCCTCTGCTATTGGCTCACTACTCACCTGGATGACTCTGGGCCAATGAGAAACACCCCAACCAACGCTTTATCGAATCACAGGCTGCTACGTTGGGGCGTCTCACAAGACAGCAGCCAATGGGTGGGTGACATTTGACCGAGAGTACGTATAACTATGGAGTTCATCCTGCAGGTCATTGAACCCGCGAATTTTTCCGGTCCCTAACAATCAGAGATAGAGAAGCCTAAGATGTCCATCTAGTTCTGTCCCTGCCCGAACACGCCTGAATATTCACCTTCGGCCAACCTCGGGATTTGTTTTATTTTTGCGCAGGAAAAATGAATTCAAATATTAAAAGTGGTCGGTTAGGTTAGCTACATTAAAATACTATGGATGGTTAGTTAGGTTAGTATAGCTACATTAAAATAAACAGAAAAATAATAATATATATGAATAAACCCGAGGTTGGCCGAAGGTGAATATTCGGTCGTGTTCGGGCAGGGACAGAACTAGATGGACATCTTAGGCTTCCCTCAGAGATATGCCAGCGATCTGACACATTCTGTCGAGAGTTCCCGGTAGGCTTAGAGCAGTGATGGGGCGAATCCTAAATCTCTATAATCCGAATTTAGGATTCGAACCACAGAGTACCTTGGATATAGGTAGGTACCACTCGAATCCGAATCTAGGTGCCAAGCGTCAAACATAAATTAATGTATAATAAATTTTTAAAAAATATTAGCTATACTGTTTCACGAACTAAGTTTCCAGAGTCAATACATATTTAAATTTTATTTATATAAAAACACCAAATGAATTATAATAATTAAAAGTATGATAACTTTGGGGCATGGTAACAGAATAGGTATTAATAAACAACCTGATCTAGTAAACTTCAGAAGTTATCATTGCTGATTTTTTTTAATTTACTTTATTTCTTCCTAATTTTTGTTTGAAAATGGAATCCTTCAAATATTAAGGATTTGATAGTATTTGAGTATTTAACTGCAACCCCCCCCCCCCCCCCCCCTTATTTCAGAGAGAACATAAAATGTGTTCTAATCGCTGTAACAGGACAAATGTAAAACTGTAGTTTTTTTTTAATTTTGTTTAATGAAACCGTAAGAAATTATAGATTATAAATTAATTAATATAAAAAAGGACTGGAGTGATACAATAAATAACTAATATTCAAAATAAATATGTTTTCAATAATATGAACCAGTATTCAATATCAATCACTAAAGTATATGTTTGTTTGTAGCCTTTTTTAATTTCTGTTCCGCGGTAATCGTAAATATTTATTCTTATCATTTATTTTCCTAACGCGCCTAAGTAACCAATGATCTGGCACTCGCGTGGCGAGTCATGTTAACATTTTAAAATATTCTTCTACTTCATGAAACTATTTTATCACAATCTTCGTTTCCAAATAATGTAGCTATTCTTTCTAAAACATAAAACTAAAAGTAATTTCCAAAATTAAAAAAATAATAATAATTCTATCTTTGGCTGGATATTTTAACTGATAGTGAGTTTATTTTCTAATATTTCAGTAGGTTTTATACTTTTCTCCGGTAGAATATGTAAATGCATTTTAATTTCAATAGTTGTTTATATAAAGAAGCAATTAATTACTTCAGCCAAATTTTAATTTATTTGTTGTTTTTATTGTATTATCTATTTTTTTATCAGTTTTTGTACTTTATGTAGTTAAAATACCGCTGGTACTTGCTCATACTTGTAATTTATCTTTCTTAATATTGTTACGATTTATGAGGGTATAACTAGGCTACTTGGTTCGTAAGGAATAGCCCAATTAAAAAGTACAGTTTTATTTATTACTAATGTCTAAACTATAAATTTAATTACTGCACCCAAGATTTGTGTCCACAACAATTAGTCTTGACAGTGATCATTGAAACATAGAGCTTGGCTCGACAGTGGCTCGCTCTTCTGACCGCTTCCTACGCACTCACACACTCACTCTTGAGAACTTTGAGTGATTGCTAAGGACCGGACAAATTCGCGGGTTCAATGACCTGTAGGATGAACTCCATAGTTATACGTACTCTCGGTCAAATGTCACCCACCCATTGGCTGCTGTCTTGTGAGACGCCCCAACGTAGCAGCCTGTGATTCGATAAAGCGCTGGTTGGGGTGTTTCTCACTGGCCCAGAGTCATCCAGGTGAGTTGTGAGCCAATAGCAGAGGCAGCACTGAGGTATAACAATTTGTATTTTAGCCTGTTGCGAAATGAATTCGCGAATTTTTCTGGTCTCTGCTGATTGTGCGAATAGCAACACCAGGACTAGCAGTCCCAGGGTGTTGCGCCTGGCTTGTTGGCGAGTGGGAAGCGTGGCTGACGTTGCCGCGCTCTGGGCTGGTGGGGAGGGGGGGAGAAGGCACCACCCCTTGCCGGAGGGGTTGATGACGGCTTAGCGGGTGTCGCGTGGTGCGCGCCAGATACGAGACAGGGCTTATCCCCTCCCTACCACCGCCCAAGGGCTGGGGGAGGCCGCACACTACACCGGCTTCCGAACACCCGCTCATGTCCCGACAGGCTTCAACACACCCACAGGAACTCTTTCCGTATTCCAGCGAGACATTTTTCAATCACAATTACTGATGCGTAGAGACCGGAAAAATTCGCGGATTCATTTCGCGATATACTGAAATGCAAATAGTTGTACCTTTATGCAACTTCTGCTATTGGTTCACTGTTAACCTGGAGGAGTGTGGGCCAATTATAGGCCCTCAGTCAAAGCAGTATCGAATCACGAGTCTCCCAATTGAGACGCCTCACGAGTCAGTAGCCAATGAACAGGTGACGTTTGCCCGAGTATGCACAGGATCGTGGAGTCTATCTTGGAAATCATTGAACACGCGAATTTTTCCAGTCGCTACTGATGCGTCAACATCTTAGCCGTCGGTGCACGGCAGGGGTGTTTTCGTGAAAATGGAACGGAAGTCGATGAACGGAAATGTGACATAAAGATGGCGGACTCCAATCGCAGCGACATAAACTTTCGTAAACGCAAGAGTACATACCAAACGTATTGATATGCCAAATGAAACTCTACGGTAGTTAAACTACCATTAAATATATTTAATAAACTAAAATTGTCATTGTATAATACATGCATATATATACACTAGGGTTAGAACTTTAATAGTGACAACTCTTTATTTACCTACAACTGATACAAAAGAGATAAATGTTACAAAGGTTTACTGTCCTTCAATGTAGTCACCAGCATTGTGTACAACCAGTTGAAAGTGCTGTGGAAGTCGTGTGATACCTTCAGCAGCGCCTGTTTTGATGATAAAATGGAGCGATCTACTGCCTGAACTGTTAATAGTGAATTTAGTTCGCTAGCAGCTGTTTGTGGGTCTATGACCTACCTACTGTGATTTTCTATTAGACAAGTAAATGTACCCCTTTTTCACTCCATTAGGGATGGAATTTCATAATTATATGTAGTTTAAGTCACTCTTCGGCCCATAAACTATTTAAATACAAAAAAAAGATATTGATCCGTTGCTCCGTTGAGGCATGAAAGAAGGACAAACAGACAAACACACTTTCGCATTTATAATATAAGTAGAGTAGTAGGAATGTAGTATTTTATATTACGTGAACCACTGGTATTTCGTCGAAATAACAAATAATTCTCACACTACCAAATTAGATCAAAATTTGATTTTGATATGTTAGGTCGTGGCATGAATATCTCGCAAAAATTGGTTGTCTGTAAAGTCGGTTTACGGACGATAGTTTAACGTGACAACGTTATAACAAAACATTGATGAAATGATTGCATACTTTATGAATAAAATTGAATCATTTTTATTTTAATAATAAAAGAATAAATACTTGAAATTATACTAGTAATCAGATTTTTAAAATGCAAGAATAATTAACCTTTATTGCCGAAATTGTTGTCGTAATAAGCAATGGAAACCACATTAACTTTTCACTTCACTTTATAAACAGTCGATTGGAAGAGAGATAGATGCGGAGCAAGCGTACAATGAGCGTAACGGGACACAGCGTAACGGAACAATGTGCGTAACGGGGCACTTTTTCGTGCGTGCAGCCGGCGTTCATCGATTTATTAGACGTCACGTCAAAAAAAACTGAACTTTCATTAGACTGCTATAGTACTAGCGATTGTTCCCTTGTGACTGGCGGCCGTCTGCAGGAGAAGCCATTGCCATGTCTGGCCGGGCCACTCAGGACGAGTTTGCTTCTACACTGAATGACTGTTATTGGTGAACTGACAGTAGTCCAGAATGATACTACCCGTGTTGTTAAAATTAAAATTCTTATTGTGTACACATCATCGTAATAATTTTTAATATATACCCTATTTAATTATACGTTTTCTTGGTTTTTATTAAGACCACAAAATAGCGTCTACTGGCAGCATTATTATTATTACAGTTGAAACATTTCTGACAGAAAAATAATTAAATACTATACAACAATTATTATTTCACAGGAGAAACAATGTGTAACATCCAGATACTATTGATAACAAGGCATTCGATGAAAGTATGTGCAATGTTGAAAAGAGTCCAACTTCTTGAAACCAAGATGGCGTCTTTAAATTACATCGCCTTAGAAAAAGAATTGGGAATCATCAGATGATGCTCTTGAGGAAATACAGGAAGAAAATGTATTTCCACAACCGTCATTCCAAATTTTACTTTAAAAGATAATTTTTTTTCCGATACATTAAATAAATTGTCATTACATTAAAAAGTTGTGTCTTTCACTTCCGTTCTCTATGGTGTATATCTAGCAACAGAGCGCACCGAAACAAGGACAGGGCTAATGGCAGAAATCATGCAGTGGAGAGACAAAGTAAATGCACGCTGCAGTCTAAGAATGGGATACGCTATAGTGTACCAGAATGGGATACGCTATAGTGATCCAGCGAGTTGTGGTAGAGATAAGGGCGTGCAGGTGAGTTCTCCACTGACGAGCGACTATGGATCAACTTCTTGGGCGAAGCTGACGACTCAGTGCCAGAGGCGTCATCATTTAGTAAACTAATTGCTATCAGTTCGCAGGCGGAAATCTGTGTAATTTACAATAAAACAGACACTTTAATAAGGCAACCACTTCGAGCTCTGCCCCGCCCAGATCTTGGCAACACTGCTGTGGAGCTCGGAGCTTTGCGGCGAGAGGGGTCGGGGGTGGAGCTGAGCTGAGCCCCGTGAGAGAGCGTCCATGGCGGTCCCGAGTAGCGCGAGGAGGAGTCACCCCGCTAGCACCGTGGCCAGTCCTCGCCGCAGCCAAGCAAGACGACACGCACATCCTCCAACACTGGCTACAGACTCCCCACGCTTGTAACTGAACAGGTCAGGTGGAGTTTACTCGGGTTATTGCTACTGCCACATGTTACCTTTTTGCCCGGATCGCACGCAGTTGGAAAACTTGGAATTTAATTACTCTTGTTGCAATGTTTACCTTCGTCACATTCGAATGTATATAACCTATAGTTAGAGACCGGAAAAATTCGCGAATTCATTTCGCGATAGGTTAAAATACAAATAGTTATACCTCAGTGCTGCCTCTGCTATTAGCTCACAACTCACCTGGATAACTCTGGGCCAATGAGAAACATTCAACCAACGCTTTATCGAATCACAGGCTGCTACGTTCGGGTGTCTCACAAGACAGCAGCCAATGGGTGGGTGACATTTGACCGAGAGTACGTATAACTATGGAGTTCATCCTACAGGTCATTGAACCCGCGAATTTTTCTGGTCCCTACCTATTGTGTAACTTTTTTCTTCTTTCAAATAATAACATATTAATTCGATGTAAGCATAGGCAAAGGCATGATCGGGGGAGGGGGGAGGCAGCCCTTCTTCAAGAGGGGCAGCTTGCACTTGCAAAATCGTAACTGTGAAATGGGAATGATGAAAATTATCCCACACCCCCTTCCCCCCTGGGACTCCTACATATTTTCACCTATGTTTTAGGTATAAATTCATGCTGTGTGACGTGGTAGACTTTGAGCACATTATGCCAATACGCTCTACTTTGAAGATCGGTGCATAGTCTCCTAGCAATACGCGGTGGCCAATCAGTAGAGACCTGCAAAATTCGCGGGTTCGATGGCCTTCAGGATAGACTGCACATACCCCTGTACACTAGGGAAAATAACGCAAGTTCATTGGCTGCCGACTTGTGAGTCGTCTCAGCTGGTTTGTCTGTGATTCGATCCTTCTTTGGTTGAGGGTTTATAACTGGTTGAGATTCGTCCGGATGAACAGAAAGCCAATAGCAAAATTATCTAAGAGGTATATGTGTTTGAATTCTAGCCTATCACCGAATGAATCCGCGAATTTTGCAGGTCTCTACCAATCAGCCCTCCGTAGAGAGTGCAGTCTAGCCTGAGCGCGAGACGGCGCCGCGCGGGAATGTCCTGCGGCGCTATAAACCAGGCTCTCCGCCGCAGTGGCGCCCAGGTGTGTGGCGGCGGCTGATAAAACTAACAGGCGAGATGTACTGGGGCCACCCGGGCCGCGAGTGGCGCGCCGGCCGGCAGATAAGGCACGGCCCCCCACCCCGCTGCTCCAGTGGGCGGGGCCACGCGCCTCCCCTACTTCCCCTCCGGCGGCCGGCGAGGGAGGGAGTGGGGGGGAAACGCGCGCGCTCGCCTCGTCCTTGCGTCGGCTACACTCTTAACACGCGCGCTCGGCGGACAGGGGTGCAGCCAGGCACAGGTGCTCGGGGTACAGGGTGGAACAAAAGTATGTGTACCTGTTAAGGGGGTAGTACACTAAATGATTTTCTTTCCCGTATTTTTTAACATTAATTAAATAAACTCATAATATAAACATAATTAATTGTTTATGAAATACTTTTTTTTTCTACTAAACCAGTCCTTACGTGATGATTTTAATGAACTTAAAGGCAAAATTATTATGTAATTCCTAACATGTACTGAAAGTCTTAAATAATGTAGTACACATTTTTTTTTACTAACCGCTCGTACATATATCCTTCGTCTTAATTTCTTGATTTTTAGCGTATTATTAAATAACAAAAATTAGGTTAGCCCAAAACCATAGGAAACTGTTTTTTTTTCTTCAGTGTTCTAGGAAAACCTCATTTTTGTTGATTAATGAAAGATATTTCAAAAATAAAGAGTTTAAAAACGAAAGCTACATACGAACGATTAAGTAGTCAAAACTGTATGCCACATTATTTCATGTTTCTAGTACATGGTAGGATTAACACAAAGATTTGCCTTTAAATTTATAAAAACATATAAATAAAAAAGGGGGATTGTCTGTAAAGTCGGTTTACGGACAATAAATTTACGTGATAACGTCATAAGAAAATATTGAAAAATTGCATACTTTTTAATTTTCAAATATTATTTACAGTTTTTTTGCAAATTAATTTTAAATAATTTGTTTAAATATAATCACGGACAGTTAGTTAAAAAAGCCCGTCTTAACCTGTTTGATATTATAGAAGATTTTCTCGCACGGTGGTTGGCCGGTTCTTGCACGCTCGGCTCAGGCGGAACGTGACACTTTTTCGTGCGTGCAGCCGACGTTCGTCGATTCATAAGACGTTATCACGTAAAACTTGTTTAGTAAACAACGTGTTTTCATAAAGAATTAAACATGATTGTATTATGATTATAAGCAAAATAATTTAACGTGATCTTCGACTGGCACGATCGGCACGCAGCTAATAGAAGTCCCGCCACTAGGAGCTGTGCAGAATCTCGAGCGACACAGTACAGAGCCCAACACACACTCAGAAGCCCGGGTGTACGCGCTAATATTCCCAGGCTCTAGCTGTTCCAAAGCTATTCGCTCCGGACTATACCTCCAAGCTTGCTTCCTCGCTTCACCTGGTTCCTGGACCGCTGCAGGAAGGGGGGGGGGGGAGGAGGCGAGAACTACACCACCTCCCCTAAAGTTGTAAAAGAACCGCGAGATGTATGAAGGCAGTAATGTTATTTTTTTTGGTGATTCAAAGTGATGTTTTAAAACGCCTGGAACTAAAAACCGCACAGGAAGTGATGCATATTGAGAATGATAATTTTGTTTTTTAATTCAAAATTTTTAATTTTTTTTTCAAACCCTCACTCGAAAATGATTCTGAATCCGCCACTGAGTGGGTACGAAGTATCTCGGCACTGGCCCGTCACATGAACTAGCACCAGTGTCCTGGTTTTCCCTGGCAATATCCCGCAACTACTAGCCTTCTCAAAAACACCGCACTGAAAAAAAAAACTATAATAGACTTAACCAAACCTGTTATTAGTGACACTCCGGATTTTTCTGTAACTAATAAGCAACTTCTTGGGAACTATGAGAATTTTTTTTTTTTAAGTTTTAGTGTTTAGCCTATATTCACAAAATTATTGTAATGCTAGTACCATTTATTTTTAGAATTTTTTTTTATTATTAACATGCTGCGAGTCTCAGGTGTTGTAAATGAAAAAAAATATAGTTTTTAGTCCCTCGGTAAATTTACGCTTTAGTTCGTCCTGATTTCTTTTTTTCCGCCAGAATCGATATCTGGCATTGCGCAGTTTTAAAAAGTGGAAAAATGCGTGTTTTTTCAGACATAATTCGCTCGCTCTGGTATCAATTCTTGTTCTAATACGCGTTAGATACAAAGAAAAAATAGTAAAAATATTATTAGTAATAATATAAAAAACTATTTTCTATTTGTGTATACACAAGCTACGTAGATTTGCCAGCAATACGAAGCTGTAATGTTGTTTTGTAAGTACGTCAAACAACTGCTGAAACTGTCAAAAGTAGTATATGTAGACACTGGAAAAATTCGCGATTTCAATGACCTCTCGGATTGACTCCAAGATCCTCTATGTACTAGGACAAATTGCACCTGCTCATTGGATAATGACTCGTGACACGTGTTACCTGGGATGCTTGTAATTTGATACTTCTCTTGTTGAAGGTTTTTCACTGGAGTCCTTCAGGTATACGGTGGTCCAATCATTGACTCATAATGAAGGTGAACGAGTTTGGAGTCTAGCCTACCGCGAAATGAATACGCGAATTTTTTCCGGTCTCTAAGTACTATATGTATTTAAGTTGTTTATAAGAACGACATTCGCAACAAATAAACTTAGTTTATGAAAAAAAAAGTTAAAAAAAAAAACCTTAGGTATGTTTTATCACCAGCTCACACGCAGTGGAGGTATCAAATAGTTTCAGTGCTCGGATGATTAAGGGTGTTGGCGGCTGTGTTGACGCCGCGAAGGGTGGTGAGGGGTGGTGGTGAAGGAAGGGTCCCTGGTCCAGGGTCGCGCCAGATAAGGCCGCCTGTGTGCCGAGCCCAGATCCCGGCCGGGCTGGCGGGCCTAAGATAACCCTCTCCTCTGGCCCTCCGGTGACGTCACAGAGAGTCTCCCCCCCCCGCCCCCCTGCTGCAGTGTTGTCCCGCATCCATCCACGTCCGCACGCGACTGCTCAAACAACAACAACCGGGCGACCGCGAGTCCTGTGAGTCATGTACACCGCTGCACGCGGAACATGAGCACATTCACCGAACCGCTCCGAGATGTCGTGTGTGAGAAGAGTCATGTACACCGCTGCACGCGGAACATGAGCACATTCACCGAACCGCTCCGAGATGTCGTGTGTGAGAAGAGTCATGTACACCGCTGCACGCGGAACATGAGCACATTCACCGAACCGCTCCGAGATGTCGTGTGTGAGAAGAGTCATGTACACCGCTGCACGCGGAACATGAGCACATTCACCGAACCGCTCCGAGATGTCGTGTGTGAGAAGAGTCATGTACACCGCTGCACGCGGAACATGAGCACATTCACCGAACCGCTCCGAGATGTCGTGTGTGAGAAACCTGTCGTTTTCGACGTGACAACGTCTAGTAAATCGATGAACGCCGGCTGCACGCACGAAAAAGTGTCCCGTTAAGCACATTGTCCCGTTACGCTGTGTCCCGTTACGCTCACTGTACGCTTTTCCTATCATCGTCCTATCCTTAACATAATAACACACATTGGAAGAAGTTAAAATAGCAAACATGTATAAAAGTTATAGTTAAAATAATCTCTTCGTTAAAGTAATAAACATATTTGAATTATAGAGTGCAAATAAAAGTAAATTTATCAATTAAATTGTAGATTTGATTTCACTCCTTCTTTGTATCCATACAAAATAGTGATAATTCAATAAAAATGATTCAATTTTATTCATAAAAGTATGCATTAATTTCATCAATGTTTTGTTATGATGTTGTCACGTTAAACTATCGTCCGTAAACCGACTTTACAGACAACCAATTTTTCACGTCAGTCCGATAGATGGCAGACGGTATGCCCAGTGTGAACAATGCAGCTGCTACCAACTTTATAACATCGAAAATAACTTTCTTAACTCTTCGAAAAACTTAAATAAAAATTATACAGATTTTAGGGAAAGGGGGGAATAAACCTTGAGTGCTTCGAATTTCTTAAAGAGAAGTTAATCGTTTGACACCAGAAAATAAAATTTATAATTTACAGATTTATCTATTAAATATTTTTGTAGTCACACCCCTTTTGCCGCTAGGTTATTTTTTCACACTCTCACCTGTGTTGTTAGTAGCTATAGTGCTGTCCACTGTTAGTGCAGGTTTACATGAAGCAAATAGCTGTTGAAAACATTTGTAGCAGGAATACAAATGTAAAGAAGATATCGAGTTTTAGTTTTTTTATATAACTTTTAAAAAAGTATGTGATGGGAAATAAAGTGTGTGCATGTACTCCACGCGTGATAAAAAAAAAACCTTTTTGCATATTAGGTATAGATAGATAGAGATAAATTATTTACATTTTCAATTATTAGGGACCGGAAAAATTCGCGGGTTCAATGACATGTAGGATGAACTCCATAGTTATACGTACTCTCGGTCAAATGTCACCCACCCATTGGCTGCTGTCTTGTGAGACGCCCCAACGTAGCAGCCTGTGATTCGATAAAGCGTTGGCTGGGTGTTTCTCATTGGCCCAGAGTCATCCAGGTGAGTTGTGAGCCAACAGCAGAGACAGCACTGAGGTATAACTATTTGTATTTTAGCCTATCGCGAAATGAATTCGCGAATTTTTCCGGTCTCTATAAATATATATACTATTCACATAAAAATGAATGATCCATATAAAGTTAACTACATAAATCAATAATTATTTTTCAAACGAATAAATAAATTGTAGATACTTTAAATAAAATAAAAGAAATATTGTAGCGACAATCGTTAGGCGTTGCGAAAACGAGGAGTAGACGAACACAAGAAGCGTTACGACAATTCTGTAGCATCACTGCTGCGTCATTTCCACCTCTCATCTACCGACCGTTACAACCAGCATACAGCATGCTCCGCTGCATACCTATCCCCCCCTCCCCTCTTGTCGTCCCATTCGACCGCTAGCGCATGCGTCGGAGTGGCGTCGCCGCTGACGCACTCTCCTCCTCTGCAGGTCCCCCACCACGTGTCTGGCTATTCCCCCTCGTGCGATCGTAATTTTCGTAACGCTCGAAAATTTCAGCCCCCTCAGCAAAGAAGTTTCAGATAAAAAAAAAATACAAAAAAAATCCACACAGCCTTAGCGGCCTCACAGACGTGTGGAAGCAGCAGGGCTCCCGATGACGTCACCTGAGGGCCCCTCACGCGTGAGACAGCAGCAGCAGGTGTGCTCGCGATGTTGATGCTTCCTCCCCTCCCTTGTCCTTGTAATTGCCGGGACACGTCGTGTGGGAGTACAGGATAGAGGGGAAGGGTTTAGCGGGCACAGCGTGGTGAAGGAAGGGTGGGAGAGAGAGAGAGAGAGAGAGAGAGAGAGAAGGAAGGGAGAGGAAAAAAAGAGTCCGCGGGAGCGCCAGATGGCATTTCCCTGGTCCGTGATCGATACTTCCACTCCTTGCCGCTAGGGCCGTGTTGTGAACCCAGCTGTGGGGTGAGGCCGCGGTGCAAGGAGAAGAGGTGGGGCCGTGCGCATGTGCCTCCCTCCTCACTCGCCGGCCCAGCAGTACCACGTGACAGGGTGCGTGTCGCGTCTTCATTCCAGGAACCAACAACAATGTTTAAATCAGAAAACATGATTCATAGCCTGGAAACAAAAAAAAATTGGTTGTCTGTAAAGACGGTTTGCGGACGATAGTATAACGCGACAACGTCATAACAAAACATTTATGAAATTATAGTTTAGTTAAAGTATTAAATTTAAACGCTACTTTTGAAAAGCCCGCCTTAACCTATATAATATAATAGTAGATTCGTAGGCCAATCGAGTGGAAGAGAGATAGATGCGGCGCAAGCGTACAATGAGCGTAACGGGACTATGTGCGTAATGGGACACTTTTTCGTGCGGGCAGCCGGCGTTCGTCGATTTATTAGACGTTGTCACGTCAAAATGATTTAAATATGAAATTGGCTATAATGTGCTAATTCTTAAAATAATCTGTCCTTAAAAAAAACAATTAGAGCCATTTATTAACCTGCAACAAAATACGGAGCAATCTATGTGCAGTCTTATTTCTCTACCATATATTATAAGCGTTGCTATTTATAATACTTATAGATAAATGTGTCACGCAGAAGGAAGAATTAAATCAGCGACGCTATTTACATGTAGAAAGTTAATTTCCAATTTAAGAAAATTCAACAGTTGATAATTAGGCACGGGAATTTGGGATACTTCAAAAACTCGCACGGTTTCTAACTTTTGGAAAAGGTTCAGTTTATTTTGACCTGTTCTAAGCAACATAACCAATGAATTTTCACACTTATAGTCAGGAAAGAATTTCCCCCCCCCCCCCCCCCCCCCCCAACTAAAGCAACAGCCAATGATCAGGGACTAGAAAAATTCACGGTTTCAATGACCTTTAGGTTAGACTACACAGTACTCTTTATACTCGGGAAAATAACGCCAGTTCATTGGCTGCTGATTTGTGAGTCGTCTCAATTATTGGCCTGTTATTTGATGCTACTTATGCCGAGGGTTTCTCGTTGGCCCAGAGTGGCTCAGGTAAACAGCGAACCGATAGCAAAAGCAGCTTGAAGGTATATAGCCTATATTTGAATGGGTGAATTTCTTTCAGGCGCATGTCGATTGTTACAACACCAATCACAGTGATTCAGTGCGGAAGCAAACGCATCCTGAGTGGCTCGGTCAAAAAAAGAAACGACTTCTCTCGCAGACGGCCGCCAATCACAAGGAAGAAACCTCTGGTGCGGGTATACCTTGTTGCAGTCTAATAGACGTTCAGATTTAATTGCGAAAAATGCCTGCCCCTACTTATATACTAATATTATTAGAGAGACGTAATTTTCGCGCATTCATTTAGTCGCAAGATAGAATGCAAACCTCCACACTGTCGCACTGTGTTCATGATTGGACCGCAGTTGTTTGGACACGCCCCTATACGACCGTGAGCCAATGATGCCCAGCTAGTAGAGAAGTAAGCGAATCAGGTAGTGCCAAATAACAAGGATAAAAATGTTCTCGCTAATAAATCAACCAATGGGAAAGTAAACATGGGTCGAGCACACCTATAACTTTGAATTCTACCCTGAGGCCGGAGGAATCCGCGAAATTTCCGGGACCCTAAATATTATTATTGTGGGTTCATGTTCTAAGTACATAAGTGAACGTCATGCGATCCCTGGGTAACTGGTGACTTCAAGGCGGGGAGTTGCCGGCAGCTGGCGGGATGGCGCTTGGCCGCTTGTTGCCCGGAACCGGGCGGACAGCGCGACCACGAGCCCCCGCAGGTAATGAGGTCAGGTGCGGGCCTCGTAACACACGCGCCCGCCTCGCTACATTATTCGCACGGACAGAAAAATTTCGCGCTTTCATGGGGGGGCCGTGCCAATTTTTTTTTTTTTTTTTTTTTTTTTTTTTTTTTTTTTTTTTTTTCGCGAAAAGATTTCCAGACCAGCTGCGTGTTTAAAAACTCTGTAGCGTTCGTTGTCTGCGTTTCCGTGGTCGGCTGGGTTTATTCCAGGCGCACATCTGCCGTCAGAACTCCAATCGTCCTGAACGGCTCCTCTTGCATACGACCGCCAATCACAAGGGAACAATCGAAACAATCATAAAAGCGGGCAAACGTTATTGCAATCTAATGAGCGGGGAAAAAAAAATTTCCAGCAAAAAAATACGCGCCCTTACGGATTCACCATGCGGAAGGCTAAAATCAAAACAAGCATATCTTGTACCGTTCTGCAAATGTTTTTTTTTTTTTGTGAGCCAATCAGAAACCTTAAAACAGGAAGGTGCCGAATTACGGGCAACCCAAACTAAAACATCTCACAAGTCAGCCAGCCAATGAACTGGTGACTTTTGCCCGAGTATGCAGAGGACTGTGGAGTCTATCCTGGAGGTCACTGAACCTGCCGTCACTTGCCAGGATGCAGTCAACAAATAATAATTTAGTTAAAAAAAATTTTTTTTCTATTAGCAGAAGTAAAGTTTGCGAGTTGATACGATTATTTTTACGCATCCTGAAGGAAAAAAAAACTCATTCACTATATTCATGCAACTATAAATACAAAGCACTCCGAGAAAATCATTTACAAAAACATAATAATTTATAAGTAGAGACCTGTAAAATTCGCGGATTCATTTCACGATAGGATAGAGTCCAAATACTTTTGACATTATTTTGCGTCAGTGATTGGGCCGCAGTTTATCTGAAGGACTCTGGGCCAATGAAAAATCTTTAACAGAAGAATTAGCGAATCACGATCATTCCAGTCAACAGGTGTTACGAGTCGGTAACCAATCAGCAGATGTAATTTGCACGAGTGCATAGAGGATCACGGAGTCTATCCTTTAGGGATTTGAAAACGCGAATTTTTCCGGTCTCTAATTATAAGTATCCAAAATTTAAAAATGAAATAATATGTACGGGTGACAGCTATAGATTACGTCTAATGTGCACATCCTTCGTGGGCCAGAACTGCCATGCTCCCCCTACTGGAGACGTGAGACGCCGCCTACACAGTGACGAGGAGAGGAATCAGCCCAGCCCTGTGTGTGCTGCGTGGAGGGGGGGGGGGGAGAGGGTAAGTAAGGGCTCAGGTGTGCCGCTACAAGCCGCGCCCAGGAGAGTATAGAGGGGTGGGGGCCTCCCTCGCCCAACACGGCGCCACTGCGGGGAAGCTAAGGTCGACACTAGCTCGCGCATCGCACCTGTCTTCGCCTCTACGAGCGAGCAGTCTTCTCGTCTTCATGAGGCGATCCTGCCATTCATGTCCCTGTACCATTCAAATACCGCCTGTAGAATTTTCCATACCTGAAAACGTCCGTGAAAACACCCGTATCAGCTTTCATTTCTCTCTAACCAAAAAAGTACAGGTTGTAGACTAAACCATGGAACGATACTTGTATAGGAACATGTAATGGCTTTCAAACACTTTTAACGGATAGAGACCGGAAAATTTCGCGGATTCATTTCGCGGTAGGCTAGACTGAAAACTCGTTCACCTTCATTCTGAGCCAGTGATTGGACCACCGTTTACCTGAAGGACTCTAAGCCAGTGAAAAACCTTCAACAAAAGAAGTATTAAATTACAAGCATCCCAGGTGACACGTGTCACGAGTCATTATCCAATGAGCAGGTGCAATTTGTCCTAGTACATAGAGGATCTTGGAGTCTAACCTAGAGGTCATTGAAATCGCGAATTTTTCCAGTCTCTACCTATATGGATGTCGATCACAAGGAGATTTATTGTTGTAATAAATTTAATTTGACAAACAGGCCTAGACGACAAAACTAAAATTCCAGATGAAACTAGATATAAATATGTCATTTTCTGAAATTAGGTATTCTCGGAAAGTTTGACTACAGGGCATTTATTTCCTGCGAAACGATTTCGAGAACAAACGCCACTTTAAACACCGTACAATTTTTTTTTCGTTGCTGGTTGAGTCTCTTTCAGGCCAAATAAGGCAAATGGCTTATCTTGCAGACGGCCTCCAATTAAAATGCTGGCAATTTTTCTTGCGAAAAAATACCTGTGTTTAACCATGGCTGACTTCATCTCAATTTTTTGACGTGACAACGTCTAATAAATCGATGAACGCCGGCTGCACGCACGAAAAAGTGTCCCGTTGCGCACATTGTCACGTTACGCCGTGTCCCGTTGCGCACATTGTACCTTGCGCCGCATATATCTCTCTTCCACTCGATTAGAACAACCATCGATTTGACTTTTTAGAGGCACATTAAACTTGAAACACTCTCATTCGTTTCCTACTTTTCCTATCGTCGTCCTATCCTTAACAGAATAACACAGATTGGAAGAAGTTAAATATCAAACATGTATAAAAGTTATAGTTAAAATAATCTCTTCGTTAAAGTAATAAACATATTTGAATTAATGAGTGCAAATAAAAGTACATTTATTAATTAAATTGTAGATTTCATTTCACTCCTTCTTTGTATCCATACAAAATAGTGATAATTCAATAAAAATGATTCAATTTTATTAATAAAAGTATGCAATCATTTCATCAATGTTTTGTTATGACGTTGTCACGTTAAACTATCGTCCGTAAACCGACTTTACAGACAACCAATTTTTTTTTTTTTTGTGGAAGCACTGCGGGGCTCGTGAAGGTTCCAGACATGTATTCCGTCAGAGCGGGACAGGATCCTCTTGATGCGCCGCGCCCCGCCCGCCGCGCTGGGCCTCGCTGACGCGGCGCGCCGCGCTGATTAATGGGCCCGGCCATCGATCCCATTGTCAGGCGCGCGCCAGGGTTTTGTAAGCGCGGCGAAGGCCCGGCGCGGCCTACACTTGTAATAACATTCCTGCAGCGGCCGCAGAATGGCGGGTGTTCCCGTGTTTGTCGTCTGGGGGCTGGGGTCTGGGGTCGGGGGCTATCCCCCCTCCCCCCCCCAGGCCACGCCACGCTCTTCGGAGCCGCTCATTAATTATGTTCGGCGTGGATCTGACCACGGACGGGTGGAGGGGCAGCGGGGAGTTTATTATCAGCGAGGGGTTTCGACAATTCCGGGAACACAGGCCCGCCGCGCGCCTGTTGTCCCGCGCGAACACAGCTCCGAGACGCGTGCCAACAAAAAATAAAAAAATTAAAAAATTAAAATTATGGTCCATTCCGTTCCGCCGCGTCTGAATGATCTGGGGGTTGACGCGCGCCAACCTCCCTCCGTGACTTGCGAGCCAGCATCGCTCATCGGCGACGAGACTTGCGGGGAGAGACTTCAGTAGCCGCGTAATTAGTTCCGGGCCATTCCGCTAGATGTTAGCTTTTACAATATAATTACCGACATGGCTACACTGGTTGTGAGAAGTAATGCGTAAGAATTTATCAGGCAAACAAACCTATGAAAATAATTTTCCCTATTTTGGTAGCCACATATTTTGTGGTGTGACGTATCACAATTTTTCTGCATCTCTTACTCATTTTTTTTCTTATTAAAAAACACCATTGCCACGGTATGAATCGATAACCGTCAATTGGCAAGCAACCTCTCAATAGTTAATGTACGTTTGAATTAACTAGTGTGTCGGTAAAAAAAAACATTACTACTTTTTTTTCACTTATAGGTCAATTATTTATTTTTATTGTTTCGTTTTTTTGTTTCAAACATTTAAATCGTATGCTGTTATTTTTCCTTCATTTTTATTTAAATTAAAGATGCAGTAAAAAAATTATGTTGCTACACATTTGCATTGCAATCATATGTCCGTGAATATAACTGTAATTGTCCTTGAATATATCTGTAAATGGCCGTGAATGTCTCCTCGGTAAATGGCCATTATTTATTCCGTTAAATGACTGAATATCTCAGTTGATGTCCGTGAATGTATCTCTGTTAAGTGCCCGCGAACATCTCGGTAGATGACTGAACATCTATCTCGGTAAGTGTCCGTGAAATATCTCGATAGACGTCCGTGAACGTGCGTGTCCGCTCCCTGCAAGGTCGTCGCTAGTGGGACACGTGGCAAGCGTCGCTCTTCGGCGGAGCATGCGTTAGGGACCGGAAAAATTCGCGGGTTCAATGACCTGTAGGATAAACTCCATGGTTATACTTACTCTCGGTCAAATGTCACCCACCCATTGGCTGCTGTCTTGTGAGACGCCCCAACGTAGCAGCCTGTGATTCGATAAAGCGTTGGTTGGGGTGTTTCTCATTGGTCCAGAGTCATCCAAGTGAGTTGTGAGCCAATAGCAGAGGCAGCACTGAGGTATAAACTATTTGTATTTTAGCCTATCGCGAAATGAATTCGCGAATTTTTATGGTCTCTACCTATAAGTATGGACTGGAAAAATTCGCGATTTCAATGACCTCTAGGATAGACTCCAAGATCCTCTATGTGCTAGGACAAATTGCATATGCTCATTGGATAATGACTCGTGACACGTGTCACCTGGGATGCTTGTTGTTTGATACTTCTTTTGTTGAAGGGTTTTCACTGGCTTGGAGTCCTTCAGGTAAACGGTGGTCCAATCACTGACTCGGAGTGAAGGTGAACGAGTTTGGAGTCTAGCCTACCGCGAAATGAATTAGCGAATTTTTCCGGTCTCTACCTATAAGTGCGTGTCTCCGGGCTGCGACACGTTACAACATAGTTTACTCATACTGCCGGCGAGGGAGCGATGGAGCTGTGATCCGCGCGAGTCCGGCCCGCCGGAAGTAGGAGGGGCTTCCATCAATACGGCTGTCAAGGCCACAATGACACCCCCTCACCCCTCCTGCGGCGCTGACAGCTTGGCGCGATCACAGCAGAGGGCGCGCGGCGCTCACGTGCCAGAAGCATCCAGAAAACCTCAGTCGCCCCGCCCGTGTACAGTCCGGTGCGTGCGGCAAGTGGACACCGCAGCGGCCGAGCTTCCAGCCGTGTACCGGGAGGGCCAATCAGAACTCATCGGAGCTCGTGCGAGAATCGTCTTAAAGATATCCGCGCGTCACATCAACCATGTTTATTTCCGACCACAAAAGATTCAAAAGAAGTTACAGAGATTTCTTTATTAGCTTAACACAAAACCAGTTCTGTGATTAATCATCATTTTAGAGTTTTATTTTCTCCACTAGCTCATGCATTTTTTTTCTTTTAAACGTAATTTAAAAAAAAATGTTCTGTGTTTAAAATAAACGTGTTAATTTATCTTAAATAAAGAAAAATTGTATTTTTCACCGTTCTAGCCTTTAAAATAACTAACTTCAGTTAAATGTACATGATGAAATGCGCAGTAAAAACTACTGCACGTAGCGCCTACGAGTTAGCACTTGAGAGTGATGTACTTCCTGTAAAACATACTGTAATTCTGTAGATGTTGTAAAAATAATAATGTAATAACAACTCTTGTTTTGTTGTAAGTTTTGCCATGGATGAGAAACGTGTTTCACATTTTCTTATATTTGTGAAAATCATAGTAGAGTGTGTGACTCATTCTTAGTTTGCAGTGAGCATTGTTATGGACATTTAATCTCCTTTTACAATGTCTTTAAAACGTAATGAAAATTTTGAATTGCATCTTAAACATTGTATTTTGTGAAGCAAAATGTTGTAATGTGAATTTTGGAATTTAATTTTCAAGCGCATCATCTAATTATTATTTTTTGTTGTATTTTTAAGAAGCCATAATTTAAAGAGGCCACCTTGGTTTCAACTGTTTTTTGTTAGCTATATTCAATATCATTTAATATTAAAACGTTTGTCATTCTTGAGCAGAGCACCTACTTTTATGGAATGCATTGTTACCAAAAATAGTGTCTCTTGGGAAATAATGAGTTATTGAATTAATTACCTGCCAGAATGACTGCATCTGTAATAATACTGACCATAGAAACCATTTTATAGTCTTAGAAAAACCAATTTAGGTGAAATTAAAAAAAAATATTGTTACGAAGATACTGGAGGTCAGGTAAATAGGCAGGCCGGTCGGCCAGCCAGCGGGATGCTCCGCCCTTCCATCTGCGGTAGTCAGATTAGGAGCGGCGCCTCTCTCTCTTTTCTCTCTCTCTCTCTGTCTCCAACAGTCCCCTCTGCATGAAGTGGCGTAACTATGACGCCACTGTTCTCGGAGCTTCGAGTGTTAAGTGTCTGGGATACAGATGACGCGACACTTCTAAGGGCTACGAGACCTTTCCAGAGCGAGACTGCGCTGGTATAAAGACGACGCCGACTTCCGGCAAGAGAGTGACAGAGACAGGCGGGTGACCCCTTGGCGAGCGATAGAGGGCGACGAGAAGAGACTGGTGCGTCCGGGACAGCGTCTCAGTGCGGGGTAAGAGAGCCACTGTCGAGGCGATCACGGCTGGTCTCGAACTACAAGCACCTGATTATAACAGATCGTGCATGGAAGAGTATCAGACGATTGTTTCCCGCGCTGGTCACCACACACACGACCAGAGGGGAAGGGGGGACAGTGGACCGCCGCCCTGGCATCAACATGCAGATTGGCCAGCCCGGAGCAGACTGCACTTGAAGAGTTGTTGAGTCCTCGTGGGAGAACGCCTTTGGTAATTGCGCCTCTCTGGACTCTACACCCAGTCCTGCCCCACTGGTAGAGTAGCGGAGAAGGTGAGTGTGTGTGTAGGGATAGAATCTATTTGCCTTCTGTTTTATTTTAAACCTTTTCCTTTAAATGATGGGAATGAGAGATTTTTTTAGGATTTAATTTTAAGGATTTTTGGGGAGGGGCAGGGGTTAAGCTAGCTATAAAACATATCGTAACAGGACAATACAGGAAACACTGGCCAATCAGCAATAGCATAGCGCGAGACACTTTACCGCGTTGCTTTCAAGCTATACGCCACTATACTGTAACCGGTCTCACGCCCTTGAAACACATAAATGTTTACCAAAACGTATGTGTGCATTCCTCGCCGCCAGGTTCGCTGACATCCACTTGTCTGACGTATGTCTCACCAGTTTCCCCATATTTCCCCTGTGTTACGCCCGTGAGGTGGGTTGCTCGGCCAGATCACAGTGTCCTCCAGGTGGAACATGCTCGGGCGCAGCCGTGGAAGTCTCTTCAGCTGTGCGCTACTCGTTGCCTCACGACGACGATTGACCGCCTGATTGTTGTGGTGGAGCGCCGTCTGTGCGGTGTCGCGGAGTTGGGGAGGGGGGGAGGAGAGGGTGCGTGGGGTTGGCCAACCTGCAGCTGACACCTCCCCATCCCCCTCCTAGACACGCCCTCTCTGGGAGGGGCGCGATATCAGGTGCGGCTGTCGGCTAATTGTGAGGAGCGAGGCCCGCCGGATAGATTTACTGGCGGCAACTTTTCCCCGCGCGCGCAGGGCAACAACCGCGCAAGCGCCGAACACGCGCCGCAGGGGTTCGAGTCCCGCAACGCGCATCCACGCAGCTCGACTTTCATTCAATAACCTTACACGTGTCCCACTTACGCAGCTGTACTTCATATGTCATTCTATTTTTTAAAACTTCCATTTTTATATTTTACACACACCTCTATGGAGCCGGCTAACATTTCTGCTTCGCGATACGCTTGTCTCCAAGGTATACACATATCTTTGGCATTGCAGAGTCAGTGATGAGCGTAGCTATGTATACACAGGATGCTGCAGACAAGATGGCGTCTCGCCGGTAGCGAAGGCATTATGGACGAGCACGCTGTACTTGTGTTGGAGGTTAAATTGGAGAATTATCAACTCATTATCAATACACTTTTATAATGAAGATACGTTTATTAATAGAGACCGGAAAAATTCGCGAATTCATTCCGCGATAGGCTAAAATACAAATAGTTATACCTCAGTGCTGTCTCTGCTGTTGGCTCACAACTCACCTGGATGACTCCGGGCCAATGAGAAACACCCAACCAACGCTTTATCGAATCACAGGCTGCTATGTTGGGGCGTCTCACAAGACAGCAGCCAATGGGTGGGTGACATTTGACCGAGAGTACGTATAACTATGGAGTTCATCCTACATGTCATTGAACCCGCGAATTTTTTTTCGGGTCCTTACTTATTAACCAGTGATGTTTTGACGTAAGTTTTTCCCGGACAGCTGGACTACAGTCGCTAGTAACAGCTGACGAGCTGACGGGCTGACGGCTGGAGGCGGGAGTTGCCCCGGTGTTGCGTCGAGACCTGGCTAGGCGTCGCTGGCACCTCCCCCCCCCCCCCCCCTCTCAAGGACAACCCTTCCGGCCGAGTCGCGCGCGGCGGTTATCGACGACAATGAGGCCGCCGACAAAGGCGCGAGGTGAGCGGATAAAGGCGGGGGAGGCGGCGATATAAAACCCCGGGCGACAAAAGGGCATTGTCTTTGCGCGCAGACGACGGCGGGCCATTGTGCCTCTCCTGGCGGCTGTTCAGGCGCGACCCCGCGGGACTCTTGCCGCCGTCGTCGGCGCGGTACCCGGGTCCCGGCGCGACACCTGGGGGGGGGCACCTCTTCTCCGCGACAACACCGCCTTTGTTCTGCAGTTCGCCTGCAAGACTCCAGGCTGGAGGAAGAGTTCTCACCTCTCCAGGCTCCGTCTTGCCTCGGGGCCCGCCTACCCAGCACACACACCACAGTTCGCAGAGCTTCACAGAAAAATTGCGAGATTTTTATAAAAAAACTGCTCAAGACAATGGGCCGCAAATCTGTATGATTTCGCAAAGGAGGGGTTGAATTTTTTTTTTTTTTTCGCGTGGGGTTAACTGACACTTCATCTCCATTGGATACGGTGTTTGTATGCCATATATACTGTCCATATATTCGCCTACACGCATTAACAAGCAGAAAACGTTTGCAAGTAAAAGTAGCACACCCCCCCCCCCCCCCCCCCCCCCCCACCACCCGAGTGGGGTCTGTTTACGGGAAGAAAAGGAAAGCAGTTTAGAATACTTTGAAGGAGATGAGTATAGTTCTGTTTCTGCATTCCGTTTTTCAACTGTGTTGTTTGAAAGCGTGATAACGGGCTGAAACTGAGCTACCGGCCCGGGAAGACAGGGGAGGCATGGGAGAGGGGAGGCAGGGGAGACGGCGCGGTGACCACCACTTGTCGCTTGGTCGCTTGCTGCGCGGAGCGGCGCGGACCACAGGTGCTCGCGAGCTGATCCGCAGTTAAGCTGCTTAACCCGCGGCCTGATCGCGGCTCGAGTCTCCCCGGGGCGCGCCCCACGGGGACCACCGCGGCTCCAGTGCTTCTTGGAGCCAGCCCTTCCTGCACCGCGCGCGGATCTGTCCCCGCCGGCCACCAGTCTCCCTCGCCATCTACACACAGTTATTACTAGGGACCCGGAAATATCGCGGATTCCTCTGGCCTCAGGATAGAATTCAAAGTTATAGGTGTGCTCGACCCATGTTTACTTTCCCATTTGTTGATTTCTTAGCGAGAACATTTTTATCCTTGTTATTTGGCACTACCTGATTCGCTTACTTCTCTCCTGGCTGGACATCGTTGGCTCACGGTCGTAGAGGGGCGTGTCCAAGTAACTGCGGTCCAATCACGAGCACAGCGCGAGAGCGTGAAGGTTTGCATTCTGGCTCGCGACTAAATGAATCCGCGAAATTTCCGGGTCTCTAGTTATTACATAACAATACACATAACTAGAGACCGGAAAAATTCTCGGGTTCATTTCGTGATATGCAAAAATATTCAAATATTTATACCGTTGAGCTGCTTCTGCTAATGGTTCACTGTAAATATGTAGCACTCTTGGCCAATTAGAGACAATCAATAAAAAAAAGTATCCAATCACAAGTTACCCACTTGAGACGCCTCAAAATTCAGCACCCAATGAACAGGCGCCGTTTGTCCAAGTAGGCAGAGGATCATGGAGTCTATCCTGGAGGTCATTGAACTCGCGAATTTTTCCAGTCTCTACACATAACTATCAGAATACCACTATAATGTTTTTGTAAATTTTCTTCATGACTGAATTATGAAAGAAAATTGATCGTCACACCAAAAAATCACGGAATAGTAGACTTTTTTGAACTCAAACATTTACACATAAAATTTTAGTAATGATTTTGCTTAAGAAACGAAAACGGAACATTTATCATTTTTTTATATTAATTTAAATACTTTGTTCTTGGGTCAATTGTCTCATGATTTATTTAAAACCAGACATAAACACCTAACCGTATTAATGCTGTTAAATACACGAAGCACACATTTCAAGTTCGTATGGAGGATATGCTTACAGTAACACGTGTGCAAACCGGTATTAAAATTTATACTACTTGTCTTGGAAACACACCTAATCGTTGTCGCTTCCGTGCACGAAGCATGTCGGGCTGCAATGTGGAAGCCCACTAAGGATTATAATAATCCTTCACAAATAATTTTTACGTAACCTTGTGTAGCTATACATTTTCCTATTCTTTCTTCACAATTTTTTTTAACCCTGTAAAGAAAGGGGTTCGGACCCCCTGGCTGTCGGTGCCTCTACACGTGTAGAGCAGTGATGTTGGTCGGGTCTACAAGAGCCTTAAGGCCCCCGCCCACCCGGGCACACACGCGGTGCGCAGAGCTTCAGGAACAACAACGCCATTTAAAAACTACTCGAGATATACCCGAGTGGGGTCCGCTTACTAAAAGCATTTAAGAGTTCGCTGAGGGCCGATAAGTTCTTTTGTTTTCGGATTAAGTTTATAAACTGTATTTGAAGAAGTGTTAAAAATGGCTTAAAAGACGTGTTTTCAGAGGAGATTTTAGGCGTGAAACAACCGGTAGGGATTTTTTAAAGCACTTAAGGGTCTTGCATTACACCTTTACCTTCATTTCTCCGCCATATAATGTTACGGTCAGCGCTCATATGCCTGACGAGAAGGGGAAGCCTTCTTTTCACAGACGAGAGAGCTACACCCGAAGTTCCCCGAAGTTCATGCTCGCTTTTTTTTTCCGTACCACAACAGGTCTAGGTATTTATTTGGGTGAAAAGAATTATTCAGTAGGTTTAGCTACATTATAAATACTTTAAAACATTGTGGATGGTTGGTTATATTAGGTAAGTATAGCTACATTAAAAAAATACTGTAAAATCATTTTATGGGTTGCTTAGCAAATAACTTTTTAATATGTAGCTATCCGGGGCTAGGAAACAGTTTACATGATTTCACAGTATCTTTAATGTAGCTATCCTAACCAAATCAACCATCTACAATGTTTTAAAGTATTTATAATGTAGCTAACCTAACCTAATTGACCATTAGTGGAGACCGGAAAAATTCGCGGGTTCATTTGGTGATATGCTAAAATTCAAATATTTAATACCGTTGTGCTGCTTCTGCTATTGGTTCACTGTTAATATGCAGGATTCTTGGCCAATAAGAGACAATCAATAAAAAAAGTATCCAATCACAAGTTACCCACTTGAGACGCCTCAAAATTCAGCACCCAATAAACAGGCGCCGTTTGTCCAAGTAGGCAGAGGATCATGGAGTCTATCCTGGAGGTCATTGAACTCGCGAATTTTTCCAGTCTCTAACCATTAGTTATCATGAGTTGTCCAAAAATAAACATTCAAGGACATTTTTTAAATATTATTTACAATTAACAAAAAATAAAAAGCCCGAAGATGCACGATCGGGAGTTTGTCTCTCTCGTCTGTGAAAGGAAGGCCTCCCGACGAGAAGACCGTGCCGACAGAGCAGAGTGGCCTGGCCTCCAGGGCCTCCAGGGCCTCCAGCGTGTGTGGTCGAGGCACCGGCACAGCGGCTATAGGGAGGAACAAGTCTGCGCGGTCCCCACCAGCCGCTGCTAGTCGATATTCTCCTACGGAACCCCGCCAGCTGCCGGAGACACCACGGCCTTCTGTGCTCCTTCCCCCACTCCCCTCCCCACATCCGTCCCTCATCCGTCCCGCTACTCCGGGGAGCTCTCTCGTCCGTAGAGACCTGGAAAATTCGCGGGTTCATTTCGTGCTATGCCAAAATTCAAATAATTACACCTTAGTGCGGCTTCTGCCATTGGTTCACTGTTAATCTGGAGGACTGAGGGCCAATTAGAGACCCTCACTCATAGAAGTGTCGAATCACAGGCCACCCAGTCGAGGCGACTCACAAGTTAGCAGCCAATGTACAGTTGGCATTTGCCCCCAAGTGTGTAGAGGATATTGGAGTCTATCATGGAGGTCATTGAACCCGCGAATTTTTTCCGGTCTCTACTCATCCGGCACCAGGGAGCGCCAACTGTGAAGAGCGACTCGCTAGGAAACAGGGACCACACGCCGCAATCAGCTCCGAATGAACTGTCACGTGACAAGAGCAGTGCCGAACACGAGCGGGCTCCACTGGTGCCGGATTACAGAATGGGCCGAGCCATGTACTGCCGGGTTGAATACACTTGACCATGATGTCATATTTTGGCATTACTTTTCCTCTAACGGCTTTTTTTTTGCTTGACAAATTTCATCGCGAAAAGCTCAAGATTTCTTCCAAATTTTGCCAACATATGATTTACTAAACGTTATTTGCGCAGCTGTGGAAATCCAAGCAAGTGATTTAATTTTTTTTTGCTAGTTTCACCTTTGAAGTAGCTTGGCTTCTGGGTTGTAGCCGTGTCCTTGGCGAATAATTCGCCGAAATTTCGGTCGACATTGCAGTCGCCATCATCAGGAAGCTCAGTAGGTAACTGCTCCCTGATGATGTAGACTGCAATGTTGACCGAAACGTCGGTGTATTATTCGCCAAGGACACGGCTACAACCCAGAAGCCAGGCTACTTCAGACAACGGCCGTGAAAGCCTGCGAACGTTATTGGTTTCACCTTTAACGAATAAAATGTCGTCAATGTGTCGCAGCATATCTCGGCACTAAACAAGAGTGTAGCGATCCCGAAGGTGTTACTTTGAACCGGGAGCCGAGACACACACGCGCGAGGGAGAGAAGACAGCCAATTAGCGGCGGGGGCGGCTGGGCGCGGGCCAATCAGCGTGGCGGGACAGCTGGCACGGCTCGCGACTGGAGCGCCAGGAGGGGGGGGGGGGCGGTGACGAGCCGCAGCTCGCTGTTGTTTGTGCTCGGCTCCTAATTGGCAGCTCGCACAGCGCCGTGACTCAGAGCCTGGTCCTCATTGGCTGCCGCGAGCCGACACCACACTTGCAAGCCTTCCCGTCAGACAGCGCGCCTGACGGGGGAATTTCCCCCCCCCCCCCTCCTCCCTCCGGCCTGCTACAGCCTACTAAATAAAGACATCTCTCAGCATGAGCAGACTAGGCACGGGTCAAACTACACAGTAAAAAATTTCCAGCTTCAATTTACGAAGAACACTGGTTTTAAAATTGTCCAGAGATCTTTCTAAATACACGGACACTGAGAAAACTTTCTTTGAACATGAATCCAAAAGAACGTCCTTTCACAAAACTCTTATTCCATCCATGTGATAGTTAGAGACCGGAAAAATTCGCGAATTTATTTCGCGATAGGTTAAAATACAAATAGTTATACCTCAGTGCTGCCTCTGCTATTAGCTCACAACTCACCCGGATGACTCTAGGCCAATGAGAAACACCCAACCAACGCGTTATCGAATCACAGGCTGCTACGTTGGGGCGTCTCACAATACAGCAGCCAATGGGTGGGTGACATTTGACCGAGAGTACGTATAACTATGGAGTTCATCCTACAGGTCATTGAACCCGCGAATTTTCCCGGTCCCTAGTGATAGTTTATCCTTCTCGAGAACGAAACATACAACTCGGTGTAGTTTCCAAGAAGAAACTCTTCGTTTATTTGACGTTGATTCTTCGTTGAACAGTCCGTAATTTTTACTATAGTTTCCAACAATGTTCGCGACGACTGAACCAAAGCACCAGCAGACTGCACCTTGAGGGCAGTCAACACACCCTGCTGGGGGCAGGACAGACCTGGTGGTCGATGACCTTCTGAGTCCAGTCCCGTCCGGGGCTAGCCCCCCCCCCCCCCCCCCAAAAAAAATGTTACATTATAATTAGAGACCGGAAAAATTCGCGGATTCATTTCGCGGTAGGCTAGACTCCAAACTCGTTCACCTTCATTCCGAGTCAATGATTGGACCACCGTTTACCTGAAGGACTCTAAGCCAGTGAAAAACCTTCAACAAAAGAAGTATCAAATTACAAGAATCCCAGGATAACACGTGTCACGAGTCATTTATCCAATGAGCAGGTGCAATTTGTCCTGGTACATAGAGGATATTGGAGTCTATCCTAGAGGTCAATGAAATCGCGAATTTTTCCAGTCTCTAATTATAATTGCATGGCTATTTCTTACCTACACTCCTTTTAGAATGTTATTCAACCTGAAAATACAGGGTGTAATTATGGTTACTAACTTTATAAGTCCAAACTAAGCTTTATTTATAAAATTACTTTACTTTAAAATAACCACAGCGAGCATGTATGTTTATTTCACACACTGAGATAGGCCCGGGGGTCCACCCAGCCCCGCCCTTGTGGGAGCCATGCTAGGCCCTTGGGGTCTGGAACTCGCGACGGTCATGTCTAAGGGCAGGCATTTCCCGCGGAAACACTTCCAGACTGTCTGCGTGTAATAACTAGGGACCGGAAAAATTCGCGGATTCAATGAACTTCAGTATGGACTCCAATATCCTCTAGACACTCGGGCAAATGCCAACTGTACATTGGCTGCTGACTTGTGAGTCGTCTCGACTGGGTAACCTGTGATTCGACACTTCATGTCCACAACTTCCTGGCGCGAGCTCCCGACTTGCAACCCCCCCCCCCCCCCCGCCCCCCCCGCCCCCTCCCGTACGAGCTGCTCCTCCGCCTCGGCTTATGTTTAGGGGCAGGCATTTTTCGCGAAAAGATTTGAACGCCTATTAGACTGCAACAAGGTATACCCGTGCCAGCGGTTTCTTCCTTGTGATTGGCGGTCGCCTGCGGGAGAAGTCGTTGTCTTGTTTGACCGAGCCATTCAGGACGCGTTTGAATCCGCACTGGATCACTGTGATTGGTGAACTAACAGTGGACATGTGCCTGAAAAGAAACTCACCCAATCACGAAAACACAGATTACGCTACAGTGTTTTAACTTTCGGCAAGTCTCGGAATCTTTTTCGCGAAATATGCATGCCCCTACTTATGTTCGTTTCGTGAATAATAAGCCCGAGTGCCGACCGTTGCCCGGGCTAGACACATCACAGCAACAAGGAACATCACTACTGAGTATCAAGTCTGCAGGACATACACTTGTAAAACGGGAAATTTTGATTTTAAAAGTCCCACTGATTGCACAGTCTCGGTGCATCGAGGCTACGCTTTAGCAAAACCGGGGACCGCCGATCTTCAAAATCATTTTGTGGGAAGGCAGGTAACCCCTGGGCAAGACGTGACGGACGCAACACACGATAGCGCGTTACCAATTCAAGACAACGCCATCTATTGACGGAGTTCCAAACTGAACTGTTATTAGCGCCTTTAGTTCGCTATCAGCCGCGAGCTTCGCTAAGCGGATGGGCTTCGCCAAGGAGGACATTAAGTGGCCAGACCTTACTATATGACCGTGTGGCGGACATAGATATATGACACAAACGTGACTGGGTGACCACTTCTCCTTGTTTACAACTTTCACAAGGTCGTCAAGGGCTCTGTAAACCAGTAATAAATGTGAACTGTTTATGTGCAAATATACTTTCATAATGGTGGCTCTATTTAAAGTATTAAATTTAATTTAGATTATATTTACCACTCATTATACAAATGTAGGGTATAAATACACTTACATCAGTGGAGATATGGCGATAAAATACACCGGTGTAAAATTACACTTGTTATATAGGTATGTAACATCTTAGGTCTCAGTATGTGACATTTGGTGGGAGTAATTTCGTGAATGCGACGGAAGTCAAGGGACGGAAATGTGTAACAACCGCGGTGCTGCCATCTGTGGCGGATGGCGCGTACCGAAGTTCACAGAGACAAATGAAAACTTTATGGCACTAACTTTTTAATGAATTTCAAACGGATGGGCAGTATTCTAATAAAAATTCGTGGTCGTAAATCAGATCTGAAGCCGGGTTTTAGTTTGTGTCACTTTTATCGAAGGCGTTCCATTATGTAACTGCGCCGGTAGCGAATTCTAACGGCGGGGTCCGTCGACCCAATTTTCGTATATTTATCACGCTCGTCATTATTTTTAAAGAATTCCAAGTTAAATTTCATGTCCAAGTTTTGTACTGAATGTGTATTTGCAGCAGGAACGACACGAGAACACGTGAATTGGCTCGTCACCGGGGTCAGATGTTTGACCG